>NC_051210.1:40089861-40391267 GCF_015220075.1 Falco rusticolus | reverse complement strand
ACACAGCCGCTTGATCACTCCCTGCTCCCACAGAGGGGTGGGGAGGAGAATCGGAAAGGATGCAAAACTCGAGGGTTGAGATAAAAACAGTTTAACAATTAGGATAAAATAAAAACAAAAGAACAATAATAATAAAAACAGTAGTTATAACGAAAAGGAGCGGGAAGGGTAGAGGAATGAAATTTGAAGGCAAGGGAGAACTAGTGACACACAGTACAACTGCTCACCACCCGCTGACCGATGCCTGGCCAGTCCCCAAGTGATGACTGGCAGCCCCTTCCAACCCCACCGCCCACCCTAGCCATTTTATATACCAGGCATGACATCCCATGGTACGGAATACCCCTTTGGCTAGTTCGGGTCAGCTGTCCTGGCTGTGTGCCCTCCCAGTTTCCTGGGCCCCTCCAGCCCTCTGGCTGGCAGGGCCTGAGAAACAAGAAAATCCCCAACCACCCTGCTCCCACACCAAATCCGAAACACAGTGCTGCACTAGCCATCAAGAAGAAAATTAGTTCTATCTCAGCTGAAACCAGGACACACAGTAATTAGACAAACAGAAAGTTGTGTTACATGCAGCATTTTTAAACCCAACTGCGTTTTCCAAAGTGCGTAATTCATAGGAAGAATTACCCAGTGTTCACATAGAAAGGATTGTGCTAATATAGGCTGCTGTTACAGTTCCACAGTTATGCCATAGAGAGACAAGGAGCCTCAAGATAATTTCCTTTCCTTGGTTTTGGATTTCCTGAGAGAATTCCTACCTGTGAACTGAAGTGAATCTGTTGCTGTTTATGGAAGCAGCTCTGGCAGAGGGCCAGCACCTGATTATTTCCAATCACACGGTGTTTAAATTAAGTGTGACCTGGAGCATTCAATGGACAAGAAACTTGCAAATGAAGGTGGTTTAGGGGTTTTCTTTCGGTGGTACTAATTGCAAAGAGCAGTGTGCTGCTCCAGAAGCCTTTGATGAAACTGTGTGCAGTAGTAGCAAGCATTCCTTTATGAGATCCCAGAGAATGAGGTGGTTTTGTCCTTATTATTCCTGGGATCTGTTTTGTAGTATGTTTTGCAAAGATCTCTTCTAGCAATTTCTCTGTGTAATGTTCACGTGGGGACAGTACGGGAGTCTTTGGGATGGTCTGTGCTTCTGTGCTGTCAGTATGCTGAAGATACCCACCACCCCGTCATCATACCCAGATGGCGCAGGCTCTGCTTCCCCACTGTTTGATTTGTAGGTTTACATAAGGAGCAGTTGGCTGAGTTTCAGCTAGAGGTAATGCTGACATGAAAAAAGGAAAAAAAATACTGGTGCTTCATCTGATCCCGCTGTTGAGAAACAACGCGCCCACTTTCAAGAAGTGTCATCTTCTACTTATTAGATTCTGCTAACTGTATGGAATCATTCATGAATCCAGCTTTTTTTGTAAGAGGCACATTTTTACCAAATAACGAGTTTGTGGTGAGGACAGTTGGTCAATGAGCGGATCTTCTTTATTTAGCTCAATTTAGACTGTCTTGGTTTAGTTCAGGATGTGGAAAGTCATCCTGTGTGGATATTGGAGGCCTGCTGACAGTCATTGCCACGGCATTGCCAGTATTTTTTTAAAACTTAAATTTTAAACTTGCCCAAATCTTTATGTGTTGAAATGCTTTATACATGTGAATATTAGAATAAAATTCTAGTCTGAGATACAAGTATGTCTCTCTCCCAGTGAAATAACAAGTCATATGCTTGTATCTGAAGGACTGAACTTGGCTTTAAGCATTTTCTCAAATAGATATAAATTATGAACATAACTTGCTTTCATTTCTCTGTATGGGGATCCCTAAAAGAGCTCAGGACAGTAATGTAGAGAAATAACGGTGATTCATTCATGTGTTGGTCTCTGTTTCATTTCTTTCTTTACTTTTTTATCTTTTTCAGCTGTCTTTTCAGTTACCTTTTTCTGATTTGTATGGAGGATAGACTTTATAACTGTGAGGGATCCAAAGCTGACGAACCATTTGTATCTGATCGCAATCTTGCTCCTGTACAATAACATAAGCATCACACCTCTGATGCAGCCGGTCCCTGTACCTCTAGGGAGCAACAGTCTGTTAGCAGCTTTGCTTACATTTCCTGCATTTACAGCACATTTGTTTCTGCTTTGGTAATATGACCAGCTTAAATTTCATTTCAACTATGTCAAATTATGAAACAAAGCTACAGTACTGCAGTGGCCAGGAAAATGAGATCTAAATCCTTCCTGGTTTTCAGTTCTAAGGCTGCTGTCATTTTTCCATTTTACAAGTCCAGTGTACATGTTTAAGACTTACCTGCAGATGTCTACATTAACAAGAACCATTTCTTTACTTTTTTTTTTAAATTAAGGAAAATTCTTCTGAACATGTAAACAAAACTGATAAAAGTTTGGGAGTTGGTAAGCTGTGTGATTCTTGACATTGAGTATTGCACTGCATTATTTGGGTGGTAGTGTAATTTAGCTTTTCTGCACATCATTACCTGATCTTCAAATAGGAAGGAAAATACATGCCTTTGCAAAAATTCAGCTTAAACATAGTACAGTATGGAATTCCTTGAAGAAAAGTGTATTCTGCATATTCTAAATAAATCGGCATTACAGATTGGGGATTTTCCTTTACTGGGCCATTTTATGCCTGATTCCAGAATTCTCATAGATATATGACTCAGTGATCTGGGTGTCGTATCTATGATATATATGGGGGAGTATTATAGCCATCCAGGAACTTCATGTTGCAAGTTCTTGCCCCAACTCTGTGTCTGCTCCTGTATGTATATACTTAAAATGTATGTTTAGTTTTGAAGCAGAATACCGCATGATCTTCCTGAGAGGATTTTGACTTACAGCAAGTAAGAACTGATTGGAGAGGAAACTTGTCCTCTTTCTGAGGTGTAGTTTAAGACTCCATAAGGAAATCTAAGATTTTGTTATGTCTCCTAAGATCTTTGTGTTCGCAGTTATAAATACAAACACAGATGCCTCCAGTGTTTACCAGTGCCTTGTATTATTTCCTGCTTGTTAATATAGCAGAATTAAACTGCAGTGGCAATAGTAAGCTAAGGATCTTACTGAGGGTAAAGAGTTTGTTTCTGGTCATGTGTATTACTTCTGTCTCCCATCTGCTGCTTGTAATGTAGCTGAAGGAGGAATTACAGGGATCTGCAAGATGCTTTGAGACCTGTCTCTTCAAAAAAGGGGATGGGACCACATAATCTATTATTAAATTCAGATAGTTAGATGGTTTATCCCTTTTGTCATAAATTTGGGATTTAAAAAGAAAAAGGTTTTAACCCTGCTTGCAGATGCTAGGCTTTCTAGCAGGTTCAGTTTGAGTATAAATGTGAAATGTGCTTGGAAAGTCTTATCCTGCCCCTTGCCAGAGTTTTTACACACTGGTGACTTTTTATATTTGTTTTTCTATAGCAGTTTTTACTGTTTAAACAAAAGGCAGAAATGTGTTGGTGATGCATGAAAAATACTGTGGCGCAAAAGGATTCCCTTTCCCCTAACCCTGATGCTCAGGGAAATTGCTTAATATTTCATTAGGCTTGAAAACACTTTGAGAACCTGAAGACACCCATGCTGACACCATAATTCTTACAAAGTGTCAGTGAGCTAGTTCATTTTTGTTAGTTTGGTAGTTTCTGATGACCTTGTTTCATCTTGCTGTCTTTAGCTACGTTACCCTAAGCCATGGGAAAAGGTGATGTTACTATTATTGTGCCTGCTTTGAGCATCATCCTATGTCTGTTGATCACAATGGGAATGATAGCAAGGGTCTGCTCCTTTATTTGTAATTCTTTGGATGTTTTTCAACCTTGCTGTTTCAAACTTGTCCTTTTCAAACTCGAAACCACTCTCTTGGTCATGTAATTTTTAGACTTTTGACATCTGAATGGGATGCATATGTATAAGTTCTAATGGTGGATGAGTTTAATCTTCACAGTGACAATAAATCTGGCAAATCCCTCAAGCAATGATGTAGATTTCTTGATATTTTATCTTTCTTCTTATTGCAGCAGTTGCTTGATTTAAAAATGTAGGGCTGGTGTCTGTTGTTGCTACTAATTCTCAGATGTTAAACCAGGTATTCTAATTGCAACAAACTTTACTTTCAAGTAATCTTTATCATGTCTTTGTTCTAGGCTCACCAGTGTGGGGTCTCTTTGGCAGTGCGTTATTTCTCTTTCATGAGGTGCAGGAAACTGTTCTAATTTTCATTGTTTTCTTCCTTGATATGTAAGTACAAATGGAGAAGACCGACTGGATAGAACTGACTTGATATACTGTTATGTCATGACATGAATGTCCACATGCTTGTTTTGGAAACATTCAGTGGTATACCTAAGAAATTAATTAAATAACAGTGAAAAACATGTTGAAAGGAGAGGCAACATTATAGGATGGGGGGGGGGGGGGGGGGGGGCGGAATCCAGGCAGTAGTGATATTAATGTCTTCGTTTATCCCTGTTGCGAGGCTTTTGCAGTGAATGCACTGATAAAGCTAATAAAATAAGGGATGGTTGTTATCATTTTTTTATACCAAACATTGGAAAACATTCTTTGCTAGCTTTTGTACTTTCTCTGCCACTGCCAGATTTTCAGGGGTTTTGTGTTGTATACAGAGAAGACTCCTCTGATGTGTTGGTCATCTCCAAATTACTTTGCATCCTTGTATTTATTCATTGATGTGTAAGGGAAGGAATGAAAAGCAGAAGTCTGTATCCTGGGAACAGTCATGTAGCCCTTGTGTCTGTTCCACTATATTTAAAGTAAAAAATTACAGTTCTCCTCTTCAAAAGTAGATTAGCAAGTATAGTTAATTTTAAAGATTTTTTTGGAAACATTTCTAATAGGAATAAATATTCATTGAAAGGTACAACCAGATTTCCATACCTATATGAGTAAATTAGCTATTTATTTAGAACTCTTAATATATATTAAACTATATCGGTTGCCCATTCGAAACAATTTCATCTGAAGTCTCCTTTCATCTGTACCATCTAAATAATTGCAATGTTGTTTAAATTTTAGAATAAAAATATTAATAAAAACCCCTCACACTTTCCAAAGTGTGTTGATACTACCATCAAACTAAATCTTTAATGGGGTTAAAAAGAGATTTTGCTGCTTTATTTTATGTTTCAGTGACTGAATTTCTGACATAGATGTCTTCTGGTCTTACTGAGTTTACTGATGCTTACTGAGGAAGACGGGGAGGGGGGTGGGGTGGTGAGAAAAGCTGAACTGTGGAACTACAGAATTTTTCAGGAGTGCTGTCAAAATATTATAGCTTGTCCTATTAAAGTTAGAACCTGTTGGGTTGTGAATCGTTGTATTTGACTGGAAATTTGAAACATTATGTTTTACTTTTCCAAGGGCTGATATGTGATGCATTGCTGTCTGAGTTTCATCAGTTTTCTCTGCACACATGCACGCTTCCCAACAGTTTGTTGCTGTTTGTGTGCTTTGAGACTACTAGGATCTCGTGATACAGACTGAGAGTTAAACTGTTGAAACTGGTGGAGGAATCCATGTAAGAACATTTTGTCCATAAGAAGATCAGAAGGACAAGTAGACTGCTGAGTGTGCTTCTGAGGAGAGAAGGGTGCTGTGTGCTTCCTTTTTCTGGGAAGGAGTTGGGTCTGTGATGGATTTGGGGGAAATGAATTGAAATGTGTGGGTTTGAGAATATGAAAAATTTGCTTGGAGATTGTGGTGTGTGAATAAAACATCACCTCTGTTTCTGGGGATGTTTTTTGGATTTTCTTTGTCTGTGGTAACATGAAGGAAACAGATGGTTTCATTCCTTTCAGTTTAAAGACCAATCTGTTTTCTTGCTGTGTGACAGGCATCTAGTTTGTAATGACTGCCTGGTCATTCCACAGCATTGCATAAATTATGTCTCTGCTTAACAAGGGAGGTTACTATGTGCTTTGGTATCACAAGTTCATAATTTTGTCTTCCAAGTCTGGTTTTGAATGTTGAAATCAGACAGCAAAGTCATATTTGTTTGATAATCTGTCTCATTCATGGTATGATGTACACTGGTATTTGTAAAGGTTCATTTCCCTTTATAACATAATTTTAGAATTTCAAGCATGTTTAAGATTACTTGGAAAACTGTTACCTTCTGCTTAAATTGTTTGAAGGTGAAATTTAAGGTAGTGTTTTTATCTGTAAAGAGCCAGTACAGTGAATTTGCTGGAATATTCTTTCTCATTTGTTGTATACAGAGCTATTTTGACAAATAAATGTCAGGAATACATTTCTCATATGATCACCAGCTTGATAGTAATGGATACTGAGTTAAAGCTATGGTGTAATTCTGAATACCCTTGTTAGTCCTCTTGAAGATAACTTGTAGACCACCAAAAGGAAGGTGCATATGGCTGAGCAAATTTTTGAAAGGCCTAAATTAGAACTTAGCATGATGAAATAAGGAAAGAAACTTGCTTGTCGTTGATAGAAATGGCTTTGCTACTATCTTGTATTTCTTACATGTATATCTTAAAATATTTCAAAGGTTTCTGTCTGCGCACATACAGATTTGTGCACTTCTCAGTGCTAGCTGAAGTGCCATTTTACTTACAGTACATTCTTCCAGACAAAAGTGCAGCGTATCAGAGACAAGATTGTTACTTTGGAGAGAACATGAAGTTATTTCATTTTCTGTAGAACATGATTTTGAGCTGTTTGGGGAAAATTTTTCTCTTCCCCACTGCCTTCAGTAGCATAAGGGAAGATCTTTGGGGCCAGTGCTGCTTTTCTGATTTTGATTTTGTGTGATTTATTTGTAACACTAAACTTTACATATTAATATTACATTATATGTAGTATATATACATAATATATATTAAAGCAGTATGTGCAAGTTACGTCTTGGAACAGACTTACAGAGAATTCCTCTTTTGGAATCCCATGATTTAAGTTTGGGTTATCATCACGTTTCCACTGCAACAATTTGATATGCTTGAGACATGTTAAAACAGTGCAAAAGAGAACTGCTTTTATTCCCTCACTTTTCCAGAGCAATTGGAATACTATATTAATTTAATGGCACAAAGGTGTCTGAAGTAAAAAAACTTCAAGCCTTTACCACAAGGAAAGAGAAAAGGATAAAATGAAGCTGTACATAGGTTTACAGTCTTTGTAGAGTATTAGCTTCACACAATTTTCTGAAAAGAGAGCTATTGGCAGAGAAAGTAGGATTCATGATCTATTTATGGACTAAGCAACTTCTTTTTCTAAAAAATCACATTGGGCACATCCTTGTAAATTCAAACCATTCTGCCATTACGGCCAGGATAAACCAACAGTCTCTACTTACTGCTATTTACTTTTTTCTTATGAGAAACAGGCCTCTGATTTTGAACGTATTCTGGTGGTGTTGTGCTGCCTAGTAGTGCCAGATTAGATCTGTTATTTGTGTGGTGAAGCTAAATTTCTGGGGGTTTTGGCCAGTTGATCTGAGTAAATAAAACAGTGCATATGTAGAAATGCATATTCTTTAAGTTCCCAGAAAAAAAATAAAATGCACAGCAGTCACAGAGGTATTTCCAGTGCTTTCTGAGAAGAAACAGCTACATCTAATGTGCAGATGTCAGTGTAACTAATATTTGTGGTCAATTCTCGGCTAACTAAATTTAAACATGTTGGAGGTATAGTTATGATCTGAGAAGAAACAGCTACGTCTAATGTGCAGATGTCAGTGTAACTGTAATATTTGTGGTCAATTCTCGGTTAACTAAATTTAAACATGTTGGAGGTATAGTTATGGAGTGATAGCTATTGGCAGGAGTGAGATGTATTGCTGTCACCAAAGAGCTTTTGTCTCCAGAACTTGGAACGGAGCCCAGCAGAAGCACACTGGCAGACATTGTGCCATCCCTTCTAGTGTCAGGCCATGGACAGGGTAACAGCTTCTTGTTTGTACCTGTGACTTTGCTATCAGGTGGTGAGGACAGTATGATAGACCTAGAGGTTTGAATCCAGAATATGACCTCAGTATGGAATTTATCTTTGTGTTTCCTGCTCTAAAACAGACAGGAAACTGCTATACTAAACTAAAGTTTAAGTTGCAGTCAGGAAAGTATCTACGGTATGTCAGAGAGACACTGACAGTTGAAGCAACTCTTGAGGAGTGTTCTCACAGTTGACATTACGTTCTGCTAAAACCAAAAATGTGAAGTAATTACACTGTCTGCAGAAATTAACTCCATAGCACAGTGACTGGATTTGGCTGTAAAACTGTTATTACTTGGAAACTTCAGTTTGTCTTCTGAAAAATTGTACAATTTACAGAACTTTGTAATCATCAGGTTCATAAGTCTAAATTGGTATGAGTGCCAGATACCATTTGAGGTTTTAAAAAAATTTAATTTGATCACTGCTGACAATACAGAGTATATAGAAACAAAACCTAAGTGTTTGACAAGATATGTACCCAGTTGAGCCTGCAAGTAAGTATCCAAGAGGAATTACCTGTTATCCAATTGGTATTAACTGGATTTTAACTGGAAACCTGATTCTGTTTGGTCTTGGTAGAAATTTTGAAATATGTTTGCTTTCTGTTAGTGGTCAATATCTACATGCAAATATGAATGTATGCTCTGACAAAAAGAGAGAGGTTTTAGTGTGTTGGCAGAACTGTTGTCAGGAGAGCACATGGGGAGCAATCAAAAATTTCCTACATCTTTATAACTTAAAATCCTTGGTGATTTAAAAAGCCCAACAAAACAAAACCACCTTAAAATGGATATCTCTTGACCCATGGTAGTTTTTTTGCTGTGGTCTTGCAAGTCAGGAAACCACCTCACTCACTCTCTCCTTTTGGACTTGGAAAAATGCTTACTAGAATAGAAGAATATATAATCTATATTAGCTTTAGCATTTTGCCAAATACAGAATCTGGCATTTTCAATTTAACAACTTCAAAAGTTCCTTTCTGTTTTCAAGGTTTATTTGATGAATTCACAAAGCACAAGTTATCAGGCCACTTTTGGAAATTTCCAGAAAAAAATACTGGATGCAATGCATGTTTCTAGAGTATGATGGTGTTCATATCTTTTTGGCATCTTTGAAAGGTAATTATATTCTGTCATAGTGTCCTGGACAGCAGGAAAAATATTTGTTTTGTCCTTATGATGGACTTAAACAAATTTGGAGATGTATGAAAAGGTAAATTGGTAGAAGATACAACAGAATAAAAGTTCATTAGTAGGTGATACGTAATATTATAAGAAATTAACACAGTTCTCACTGATGCTAGCTATTTCCAGTTAAACTATCCCTTGCTATGTGATTCAGTAATAGTAGTTGGATGTCTCTGTATGATGAATAAAGTAATTCACATGTACACTAGCCACTCCCAGCTACAGTCTCTTTGCTATATGATTCATCAGTAATAGCTGTATGTCCCATATAATGGGTAAAGTAATTCTCAGGCACACTGAAGCTCTTCTGTCACTGGATATGATGTAATTTAATCTTATTTTTCCACCAGCACAATAAATGTGACTGTGAGTGAAAGAGAATCTGTGTTTGTGTGTAAGATTTTACTTGGAAATAATCTTCCAAAAAAGAGGAAAATGAATGCATTGCAAAGAGTTTGATGTTCCCAAAAGATTTTGTTTACAGTTTTGTTGAACTATTAAGAATTTATTGAAAGGAGAGTAGATTGTTCTAGTTTTAATAATTATAATGCTGTTCTGTTTTAATATTGCATGATCTGTGGGCTGCCACAAAGTTGTTACAAATTGAAGGGCAGATACAACATGAAATGAGGCACCTCTTCTGAATGTTGCTTTTGTTCTTTATTTAACAAATTAGTATGTTGACATTTGTAACTGATGGATTTCATTATTTGCTGAAAGGGTTTTAGGGGGTTTGACAGCATGAATGGTTTTTCCTACAGACTTCTGAGAATTGATAAAGGCATCTTTGTTCTTTGTGCAAAAGCACAATAAATATCTTACTGACACATGCAGGAAAAAAGGCTTGTATAGCTGCTGCACAGAACAAACTAAGAAAAATAATTTTGAAGCCATTATGTATCCTTCTGTGCTCTTTCTTTTTTTTTAATAACATGTATCTCTAATCAATGTAACAAGAAGCATGGATCCTCATTCAGTAACATGAAAGCATGCATTATGTATCAGTTTACATACTGCTTATAGGTGACAAAAATAAGAAAAACAGAAAATGGATGATAGCAGGACTGGTTAGTTAAATTTCTATTGCCTGAACCATTTTTAAGACAAGTGTGCAGGGTGTTGTAGCATTTGTATTTAGAGGAGAAAAAGACGTAGTAGAAATGATGTGTTTTAGCAAGGTTGATAGTGTTGGATTTGCATCCATTCTTTTAAGTAAAATGAAAGGCTTCAGAAAACAGATTTCTAGATATCAATTCTTACAAGCAAGAATTGTGGGTGATACTGTGTATGGGCAAAAATTAGGTCACATGCAAATTGCACAGTTATCTTAATCTCATTGTTTGCTCCGCGTTTGTAGTTGGCACAAGGGGCAAGAGTCTGATAGATATGACCCAAAAATTTAAAAGAATTGGATTTGTGCCTCTTTTATGACCTGAGAAGTTTTGTATTTTTAGGTTTTTTTTTTCTTTTAAACTCTGAGATTTACCTTTTTATTTATTTTTTCTTAGAAGTATCAGGGATTTGTAGCTTGTTCTCTTCCAGTAGTGTTTGGGATTTCCTGAATGATTCAGGGATCTATGTGGAGTTTTCTTGGTCTGCAGTTGGTATTTCTGATAGGAATCCTTAAAAAAAAAAAGCATTTCTTAGGTTTGGTTTGGTTTGTGATGCTACTCTATACTGGTTTGCAGTGATTTAATAAGAACCACTTCTGCCTTCAAGCGGATTTCATATCCTTGCTGCTTTTAGAACAGATACCATGAGGCTTTACAATGAGAAAAGAACCCTGAAAAACTTGAAGAACAAGCAATCTCTTTTGCTTTTATCTTGTTGGTTTGTCTGTATTGTTGTTGTTGGTTGTTGTTGTTGTTTTGTTCTGGTATGTGTGGATAAAAGCTTTCTTCTATATGTTAAATGAAAAAAAATATATGGCCCATTCTTCATTTTATTTTGTCTTGTCTGTGTCACTTTCTGAGACCACTAATGTACAGGCCCTTAACTTAGGTGAATTTTCACTGAATATGGAAAAGCAGATAAATTTTGCTTTTTCTGTCTGACTATTTATCACAGTTGGTTATTTGCACTTTTGCTCATAGCTGTGTTAATATCTGCTAGAAACTTCATGATATAGTAAAAGGAGATCCAGGTCTTTCAGTAATAACATTGGTGGAAGGCTATAAATAATGGAATCCATCCATGATCAAATAATATTATCCATCAGTGGCAAATGTCATCATTTAGACTGGAACTGAGGAATGTTATTAGAGACTGCTCATGATATTAATCATTTTAGCAGGAATAAAAGAATAGTTTGAAAAAGCTCTGAAACAAATGCTATGTGCATTTCTAATATGAAATGAGAGGTTTCTTTTTTCATCTTCCCTTTGGTATATAAAAACGAAACCTAAAAAAAATATTGTTATCACACAAACACATTTTGTATTTTTAAAATGAGAGGTGTATCTGTAGCTATATCTGTTTCCATTACCCTCTTCTTGTTAAAATAATATGATAAATTTAAATAATTAATTACAGTTATCAATGTCCATCCGTCTATTTTTTGATTGGTGTTTTATTTCAGCAAGTGCTTAAGGTTAATATCGTGGTCCTGATCTTATAAATCAGTTCTAAATGAGAGAGCATGAATATAAATGCATAGTTCTAACAGACACTTTTCACAGCATTATTTGTTATTAACCATTTTCACACAGTTAGTAGCATAATTCTTTTTTTCTTTTCTTCATTGGGCCATTATCTAATATTTGGAAGCACTTAGAGAAATGTGGTAAAAATTTAATATGAAATCTGGAATTTAGCTAATCCAGAAGGTAAACCAAATAAAGCATTTATGTGTGTATATACTGTTCTTAGTGAAATTTGTGGGAACATGGTATTTCCTCTGGCTTCTCAGACATGAACAAAATTTTCCCTTCAGCCTCTGAACATCTTTTGTGATGCTATCTATGTCAGCAAGAGTAGACATATTTTATCATTGTTGTGGTCTTTGCATCAGCTGTCTTACGTCAAACAAAAAGAGATACTTCTATGAAAAATTCCATACCCTAAAAAACTATTCACAGAACAATCTAACTGAAGTATTCTAGATTGATTTCCAAACTATCTGATTTTTAAGAAAAAAATAAATAAGCTTGTAAGTCTTATTTGGAAACATCTGCCATGAAACAATGCAATTGGAGTCACCGATTCACAAATTATTTTCAATTTAGCAGTGTTAGTACTTTTTGAGGAGCAATTACATGTGAGGTGTGAAGTTAAAAATTGAGCTCTGTAAAATACAGAGAGTTTTTTTTTTAAAGAGTGAAGCAGGTGCTTGCATTTATTGAAGCCACTTTACTTGCACTTACTCCTAAATTAGTTTACTAAATCAGTTAAATATGAAAAATTAATTCTATTAATTTCTTAGGCCCTGCCAGTGAGAGGGCTGGAGGGGCACAAGTAATTGGGAGGGGACACAGCCAGGACAGCTGACCCAAACCAGCCAAATGGATACTCCATACCACAGACCATCATGCTCAGTATATAAAGATAGGGGAAGAAAAAGGAAGCGGGAGGATGTTCAGAGTTAATGGTGTTTTGCCTTCATGCATGATGGAACCCGGCTTTCCTGGAGATGGCTGAGCACCTGCCTACTGTTGTGAAGTGGTGAATGAATTCCTTGCTTTGCTTGCATACACAGCTTTTGCTTTACCTATTAAACTTTGTCTCAGCTCCTGAGTTTTCTCACTTTTCAGATTCTCTCCCCTGTCCTGACACAGGGGGGGTGAGCAGCTGTGTGGTGCTTGGATGCCAGCCGGAGTTAAATCATGACACCGATTAATCTGGTTTGGTACAACAGAATAAGCAAGACTGAAGTGACTGTCTGCCAGTTCATGGAGCAGCTGCTGCCCAGGTGTTCAGATCATTAATTAGGTACCTGACTGAAGTTTGAAGTTTGGATGTTGAATTGATGTATTGAGTTGCATGATATCACCCTCCTTCCAGCCCACAGGGACTTGGTCTGTCCCTATGTCATGGCTTAACTCCAGCTGGCAACTAAGTACCAGGCAGCTGCTTGCTCACTGCCGAACCTGCCCCCCAGAGGGATGGGGAGGACAGTTGGGAAAAAGCTAAAACTCATAGATAAGGGCAATGTAATAATTGAAATAAAATAAAATATAATAGCAATAATAATAACAATTGTAATGAAAAGGAGAGAGAGAAATAAAACCCAAAGGGAAAAAACCAATCCAAAACCCCCAAATGATACAAAATACAGTTGTTCACCAGCTGCTGACAGCTGCCCAGCCAGTCCTTGCGCAGCAATCAGCAGGTCCTGGCCACCTTCCCACAGTTTCTATGACTATAGCATGACGTTCTATGCTATGGAATATTCCTTTGGCTAGTTCAGGTCAGATGTCCTGGTCATGGTGCCTCCCAGCTTCTTGTGGACCTGCTCACTGGCAGAGCATGGGAAACTTGAGAACTCCTAGGTGTAAAGTAAGCACTGCTTATCAGCAACTAAAAACATCAGTGTGCTATCAACATTATTCTCGTACTAAATCCAAAACACAGCATTGTACCTGCTAAGAAGAAAATTAACTCTACCCCTGCCAAAACCAGGACACCCTACTACCTACCCAACTGCATTATATTGCATGATTTATGGAGTAAAATGTCACCTGCTCTGGAATGACTTTCAGCTGCAACTTCCAGTCAGTTGCAACTGTTGGTTTCCACTTGGTTTCCAGTTGTGGGTTTCCACTACAATGGTAGGGAGGGAAAACTTTGTGAAGTTTCCATTATTTCTGGAACAATGCTCAGAGTATTCCAACTACCAGATCCTTGTCTCTACAACTGCATCTGGCATATATTCCTGTTTCTGGTACACTATAAACCTAGGAGATTAAAAAGGTTGGTTTTCTCTGTAGTTCTCTCAGTACTGGACTGCAACATACATGAGAATGCTGGAGATTACAGAGGTAAGGAAGTCGATGTTGCATGTTCTTGTGTCTGCGTTCCAATGGCACAAGTGTCCTCAAACATAAATTAAGCTACTGTTCAACAATATGCTAATACTGTTCTTTGTGTCACTGGGATAATGCAGATTGAATGAGATTGCACAGGCTGTATAGAAGGGGCTGCTATTTAGTTGTCTAACTTTCTCAAAGACTGGTAATCTTGAAATGTTTATCTAAATTTTAATATATTTCTATGGTAGTACTTGTAGAGAGATTTCCCCTGCTCCCTTTTACATGTTTAAGAAGGGCTTTCCTTGAAGGACAATAACTGTCCAACCCATTTACTATCTGCCTACATTTTTTGTAAATAGGGGAAGATAAGCATTATGTGGAGTATATCAAAACATGACAAATATTTTTTTATTATATAACTTCCATCTGTAATAGTGATTTTGGGTGCTGCATAATTTCCCAGCTGATACAGTCCTGACTATTTTTTCAGTAAATACACAAGAAAACGTGTCTGGAAATCCCTGTGTGTTAAAAGGGAAAGACTTCTACTTCAAAAGTCTGTTAGAAATGAGCTTCGTGTTCCTAGCTTAAACGTGTACTTAAGTTCTTGCACATGCATTTGGCTAGAGTGTGTGCTGTGTGTCTCATCTGATTGTGTGTCAGCAGCCAAAGATAGCACACTGCTGCAGCCTGCATGCAAAGTGGCACCTGCATCTGAGTCATCAGTCTAGAGAAAGAGGTTTGCGAAATTGCTTTCAGAGATTTGGCCTCTCAGCTGTGGTCAGATTACTGTTCAGAGTTCTAGGACTCATTGGAAACCTTCTATTTGTTAAAGACCATTTATTAAGAACATCTACATGCGTGGATTTGGGTCATTGGAACATCAAGACCCTTCAGCCTTTCACACCAAAAATTTCTTTCCCTTTGGGGCTCCATTTTTCCTTCATGTGTGTTCATACCGTAGTTAAACTGCACCTTGGCTGTGAGAGGGAACTTGCTCCTTCTTTCAGTCAAACGATACAAAGATCTAAGTTATAAGGGTGTGATTCTGGTCAGAATAATAATCTTTTGCTTTAGAAGTGTAACCAAGTGTATACTTGTTGAAAACAAGTCATTAACTTCTTTTTCTGTAAGAGCCATTGGGAATTTCTCCAGCTTCCTGGGAAGGACCGGTGGGGTTTTTATGGTTTTTGTTAAATGGGAGAGGTTTCCCTTCTTCCTTACCACATCCAGCTAGCCTGTTCTGGCCTGCTTTAGAAACCAGGGCCAGACTTGAGAAGACATCAGCTAGAGGCATTTATAAGCTTGGCATACCTTGTCAGGTCTTGCTTGTAATTGCTGAGGTGAATTACCTTTGTCCCTTCCTAGCATGTGAATGGATTTCTTTTCTTTTTTCAATTCCAATAAAAAAATAGATATCAAGCCTTATAATCTGTTCCTAGTAAATCAAATGGATGGTAGGAGGGCCAAATTCCTATTCCGGGAAAAAAATTAAAGTTTTTGGCTGTTGCAATTTAATCATTGTTCTGGTTATCTGTTTTGGTTTGGTTTTGGGGTTTTTTTCCCCCACATAGACAGTTTCTTGAATTTTTGAGTATTTTAGGAACAACAGTTATGTGCAATGAATAACATTGCACATCCTAGAGGACTAAAAAAATGTTGATTTTGTTAGTATCAGTAGGGATAGAGCAGAGTTTCTGGAATTCAAACATGTATCGGAAATAGAGAATCTGTATTTTAAACTAATACATAGAGTCAAACTCTTCCCAAACTAAGGCACTGGACATATTACAGAAAAGTGTTCTAATCTTTGATAAAATTACACTTAAGATAAATAGGACCTTTGCACTGCTCTGTAGTAATAGCCGTTGCTGTACGAGGCTCTGAATTGGAGATACAGCTGCTTGTTAATGGTAAACAAAATGAAAGGAATTATTTAAGGTGTTCTCAGGAAAGGAAGTTGCTGGCTGTACTAAGACTCTAAAATTAAATTCTGATGCAGCACATAATCATATTTTTGGCCTCATAGGAAGTTTTATTCTTTGAGCAACATTGAACTCATAGATTTTTCTCACTGAAGTCATTTTTAATCCTTCTATGAAGAAGATTGTCCAAATGTGGCATTTCTATTATTTAAGTGATTGGAAAAAGCAGGAAATACAATCTTTACTTTTATTATATATTTACCTACAGTAGACTTAAAATGCAAAACATTCTGTGAGCCTGTTTATAAGACATGAAGTTACTTTTTTTTGCTTAACCAAATGGCTGAAATGCTGCCAGCAGTATGTGTGGAATGTTATTTACTTGGTCTGTTTCTGCGGGCTTTTTTTTGTAGCACTGTACACATGCCACAGTTAAGGGTCATTAACTTACAAGTTACTAAAGTAATACCCACAAAGTTGTGGTTATTCTTCTCATCGGGGCTTTATAATAAAAGGTTCATCATGTTCTGCAGCTTCTGTGCTTGCACTTTTCCCCCCTTTTCTCCCTCCCTCCCTTCTCTTAACCAGAATTGCTTTTGGCAAAGATTTGGAGAGCTGCTGTTTTTTCTTGCTTTGTTCTCTGTGATTTGATTCCTCGATTAGTGCCTTAATTTCTTACATTGTTTCTTACAATGCCAACTGATTGAAATGTATTAACTTGCTTTGCTGTATGACTTATTTTTTAACAAGGAGATGGTTACTAGGTATGTTTTTCTATTTAAGTGTGTATGATGTTTTCTGGTGTCAGTTCCAGACATTCAACTGGTTGCAAGAAAACTGTGGGTGTTTTAACATTTCCAACGGAAGGGTAGGGTGGGTGGGGACGTTCCTTGGAATGCTGACGAATAATATTTGACTCTTGGAAATGTCTTAAGGCCATGTGTTCCCCTCCTATGCTTGGAAGGCTAGACTTGGTTTTAAAGAACTGTGGTCTTGAAGGTATTACCATTGTGCTTTATTTACTTTCTAACTGGCTGTACTCAACAAAAAGTTGAAATGCAGATTATGGATGCTGAGGGTTAGCGGAGTCCTCCTCTGCAGATGGCCTTGGTTTGTGCTCTTGCTAGTCCTGTCTGTGGTGCAGTGCCCTGTAAATCCCTTGCATGTTAGTCAGAGGACTTAATTCTGCACCTTTTCTTTCCTAGATGTACTTAATTTCAAACATTTTGTAACTTTTGAGATGTTAGTCTGTAATGTCTATGAGCATAGCAGAAATTGCCTTACAGCAGAACATTAATTGGGAACTGCAGTAACTTGCATTTCAGTGCAAGTGTTTTAAATAGCAGAGCAATAACTCATAAACATGTTTTTCCCCAATTCCTTCTTATAGTACTTGAGTACAAAGCAGAGTGGATACAGATTGGGTTCTTCTCCACTGTTGTGAAAAGCAGATATTTAGTGAATATCGAGCCTCCTTTTTCTGTATTTGTGGTAAAGGATGTTCTCCTTCCTCTGCATTTGCAGAAATTATCAACACCATCAGATGGTATCTTTTTAGCTTGTTTTAAGTTCTAACAAGAACATGTGCTTTACTATATAACGGTCCTGTTGCTTTTGAATAGTGATTTGTTTTCTTTATAAAATGTTTATGCGTTATTTATTTCCACCTCTGATCACTTAACTGATAAATATTTGCTGCCTGTATTCACACCTGTTCATCTGCTGTTATCCTGGCTTATACATAAATGCTTCTGTTGGAATAAATCAGTCTTGTAATGTGAAAAATATGAAACTTTGGTTTAAGTTACTTCTTACAGGTAATAGCTGTTTGACGGTTGAATACAAGACTGCTTGGCAGAATTTTTGTTTGATTCTCTGCCAACCTGCAATAAAGTACAACTGAATTCCTAAAAACGCCTGAGCTATAAACTATCAGTCATGATCCAGCATGCATATAGTAATAAGAGGCTGACAATAAAGCCTATATATTATATAGCCATGCAATGCATGTTTTAACAGGTCAATAATGTATTTTGTCACTCATTCCTATTGTGCAGCCCACACATCATCTTCCTGTCACAGAGCGTACTACTGGGAGGGAGCCATCTCTGTGGAACACGTCTGTGCCATGAAATTGCTCATGCTTGGTTTGGACTGGCCATTGGTGCTCATGATTGGACTGAAGAGTGGATAAGTGAAGGGTTTGCCACTTTTTTAGAAGATACATTTTGGGCAAGGGCACAACAGGTAAGGTGATGCGTGATCACTTCTCAGTTGAATCATGTGGAAAACAAAATTATACACTCTGCTGTGAATTGGTTATAAATTAAACCTCCTGTGTTATAAGTCTTTTAAAGTAATATTGGAATTTGCATGCTAACTTGATTTTAAAAAAAAAACAAACATGGAAAAATCCTTTCTGATCTACAGTGAACACTAGTCTTTACTGAGGTAGAGGTCAGTGAAATGAGAATGGAAATGTCTGTTTGTCAATGATTACCTTCCCACAAATGTACTGCTCAGTTATTAAAATTCAGCTGTTGAACAGTTGCTTTGCATTCTTTCCACTTGTATTGTGTTCCTGAAAGTGGAAAAATCAGCAGAGTCTTGCTGAATATTGTAATATTCCTGACACCTAATGAAATCCTCTGGTTTTGTCCAAGAGATAGCAAAGAAGTGTACCTCAAAACAAAATGGCAGCTGATGAAATAGGGCATTGGCATTTAACACTTGTTTTCTCTTATACTGCCCAACAAGAATTACCCTCATGTTAGAGGTTTAAAAATCATTGTCTGCCTTAAAGTGCAAAGCTCATAAATTGTGTGTCAGATAATAGTTTTCTGATCCAATTCTTGTTTCTGTTGTACCTCTGCTACTTCAAGCATTTTATGTTAGTCATTTCCTCCTGTGCTTGTGTCAGGCCTGGTCCTACCCCTTAAGTCTGCAGAACTCCATCTGTGGAAGATCAGGTGGGACTGGGAACTGACATCATGCACTCTTCTGACCCTCCATTTTATTAAGTATCAGGCATATTAATAGCACCAAACAAAACCAAATTCCTTGTCACTTACCATGTTTCTGGAAGAAGAAAGAGAGGAAAGCTGTCCAAACACTCTGCTTTTCCATTCTGGTCCTAAAACTCATGTCTGCCCCTACACTGAGTATCACTCCTCTTCTGTGAGCTGGTCACATTAATTCTTATGTTTTTGTGGATCACTTGAAAGTGTTTTTGTTGTAGTAGACACCCTTCCATGTAGCTGAATGAAAAGGAGTAAGCAACAAAGCAGGGTGATTAGTGCCCTTGTTAATTTATAAGGTCTTAATACTGCCTTTTTTTTTTTTTTTTTCATTTTTAGCATTATTGAGTAGTTTTGGTGCTGTGCAATTGTACAATTGTAGGATTATGAGTAAATTCTATAGTGCCTGACAGTAGTTTCAGTTGTGACTGAAATATTGGTCCAATGCAGAATATTATCTGCTTTTGCTTTCTTCCATCTCCCATTTTTCTTTGAATAGAGAAGCATAAATTATTAGCTATTTTTAAGCTGACAACCTGGCATTTGTTTCATAAGCATGCATCTCTGTTAGTATTATGTAAATGGGAGAAAATACAACAGGGAGCTTTCACGAGTGTGGCAGAAGTATTAGGAAAGAGGATTGAAGTCAGGACACAAAGCAGCTGTTTGCTTTCAAGCTGGAGACAGTAAAGATGCAATGAAAACTGCATTCTCTGTATTTCTGAATGTACAGGTATCTGTACTGTACATTCAGTTCACTTATTGCCAGTCACTACAGTGAAAGCAACAGGCCCGTCTCTCTGCTCAGTCAGAATTATTTAACTGATTATTGATTTAATGTGCACAGTGAGGCTTCTGTTTTCCTTAGTGCTGCTATTAACCCTTGTAGCAGCAACTGTTATTTTTTGGTTGGAGGGTTTTTTTCAGTCATGGATATTGGTAATGTTTCCTGCATCTTCTGTACATAAAGGGTAACAAAACAAGTTTCTCTTTCTGAAAGTTGTCTGTTGGGAAACAGCAATCAGTGGTCTGTGTTTTTTGTATTCTAAGCAGCTGTCACATGGTGAAGTAAAAGGGCAGCAGGAATTGAAAGCTTTACTTCGCTGGCGCCGACTCAGAGATGAGGTGCAGAACTCTGAAGAAGAGCTGCAAGTTTTAAGGTAACAATACGACAGTGTAATCTTTCCTTTTGCATGCTCTTTCCTGTTTTCCACTATTTTCACTCTTCAAAGGATATACATCCAAATAATCTGATTAAATCCACTGCATTTCCTTATTTCCTTCTGAAGAAAAAAGAAAGGTCAAATTAAATTGGCTAGGTTCTTCATCTTCCGTATAATGCAATTGCTTTTCTCTTTGTTATAGAAAGATTTCAAAAACCATGGCATTTAGTTTGATATAAAATGTCTCTGAGCAGTTTACAAGAGCCTTAATTCAGGCAAAACAAAAGGCCATTTCCTGAACAAAGTTTGCAGATTAATTTTCTGTGGCTGAAGACAAGCATGTACAGGAGTATGCTATCTAACTGCCAAGCTGAGTGAAGCTTTAAAAAATAAAGGAAAAAGCATAATGAACTGTGTAAATCTACTTTCTCTTCAGAAACAACTAATAATGATATTTAAACAGGGGCTTGGTCTTTAGGTAGCAGATGCTGAGCTCAAGGGTTCTTACATTGCTAAAGACAAATAAAAAAATATACTTGCTTTGCTAGTGATTAATAATCTGGGCTGTTCTGATTGGTGTCTTGGGAATTTCACAGAATCATAGAATTGTTTACATTGGAAAAGGCCTTTAAGATTGTCAAGTCCAACCACTAGCCTAGCACTGCCAAGTCCACCACTAAACCATGTCCCACCTCCAGGGATGGTGACTCAATCACTCCCCTGGGCAGCTGGTTCCAATGCTGGACAACCCTTTCCATGAAGAAATTTTTCCTAATGTCCAATCTAAACCTCCCCTGGTGTGACTTGAGGCCATTTCCTCTTGTCCTACTGCTTGTTACTTGGGAGAAGAGACCTGCCCCCACTTGCCTACAGCCTCCTTTCAGGTAGCTGTAGAGACTGTTGGTCTCCCCTGAGCCTCCTTTTCTCCAGGCTAAACCGCCCCAGTTCCCTCAGCCGCTCCCCATCAGACTTGTGCTCCAGACCCTGCACCAGCCTCGCTGCCTGCTCTGGCCACGCTGCAGCACCTCAGCGTCCCTCTTGCAGCGAGGGGCCCAAACCTGAACACAGCGTTCGAGGTGCGGCCTCACCAGTGCCCAGGACAGGGGGACCATCGCTGCCCTGGTCCTGCTGGCCACACTGTGTCTGGTACCAGCCAGGGTGCTGCTGGCCGCCTTGGCCACCTGGGCACACTGCTGGCTCACGCTCAGCCGGCTGTGGACCAGCACCCCCAGGCCCTTTCCCACCAGGCCCTTTCCAGCCGCTCTGCCCCAGCCTGTAGCGCTGTGTGGGGCTGCTGTGACACAAGGGCAGGACCCGGCACTGAGCGTTGTTGAGCCTCATACAACTGGCCTTGGCCCATCAGTCCAGTCTGTCCAGATCCCTCTGCAGAGCCTGCCTGCCCTCCAGCAGGTCAACACTCCCCCGCAGCTTGGTGTCATCTGAAAACATACTGATGGTGCGCTCAATCCCATCAATCCCAAGTAGGACTGGCCCCAGTACTGAGCCCTGGGGTATCACCACTTGTGACCGGCCACCAGCTGGATGTAGCTCCATTCACCACCACATTTTGTGCCTAGCTGTCCAGTCAGTTTTTTTACCCAGCATAGAGTACACCATCCAAGCCACACGCAGCCTCAGGAGAATTCTCTCAGGAGAATGCTATGGGAAACAGTGTCAAAGGCTTTACTAAAGTCCGGGTAGACAACATCCACAGCCTTGCCCTCATCCACTAGGCAGGTCATCTTGTCATAGAAGGGGTTCAGGTTAGTCAGGCAGGACCTGCCTTTCATAAACCCATGCTGGCTGGGCCTGATCCCCTGGTTGTCCTGTATGTGCCACATGATGATCTGCTCCATAACATTCCCCAGCACTGACATCAGGCTGACAGGCCTGTAGTTCCCCAGATCCTCCTTCCTACCCTTCCTGTAGGTGGCTAACTTCCAGTCTTCTGGGACCTCCCCAGTTAGGAAGCACTGCTGATAAATGACTGAAAGTGGCTGGGTGAGCACTTCCACAAGTTCCCTCTACCCTTGGGTGGATCCCATCTGGCCCCATAGAGTTGTGTGTATCTAAGAGGTGTAGCAGGTTTTTAACCATTTCCCCTTGGATTATGGGGGCTTTGTTCTGCTCCTCATTCCTGTCTTCCAGCTCAGGGGTCTGGGTACCTGTGAACAATTGGTCTTACTATTAAAGACTGAGGCAAAGAAGGCATTAAGTACTTCAGCCTTTTCCTCATCCTTTGCCACCGTTTCCCCCAGCATGTGTTTATGAAAACATTTTTTAATGTCTTTTACAGCAGTAGCCAGGTTAATCTCTAGCTGGGCCTTGGCTCTTCTAATTTTCTCCCTGCATAACCTCATGGCATCCTTGTAGTCTTCCTGAGTTGCCTTCCCCTTCTTCTAAAGGTCATAAACTCTTTATATTTTTTTTTTTTTTTTGAGATCCAGCCAAAGCTCTCTGTTCAGCCAGGATGATCTTCTTCCCTACCAGCTTGTCTTTCGGCACATGGGGATGGCCTGCCTTTGCACCTTTTTTTTATTGAATTATTGAAAAGATATAAAGACTTACTGGTGGTCTTTGCCTTTCAAGACTGCCTCCCAAAGCCTCAGTTAACTAATCTCCTAAAGATGCCAAAGTGTGCCCTCCCAAAGTCCAAGGTAGCAATTTTGCTGACTCCCCCATCCTTACTTCTCCAAGAATTAAAAACTCTGTAATTTTGTGATTGCTATGCCCAAGACGGCCTCGAATCAGCACATCACTCACAAGTCTTTCTCTGCTCACAAACAACAGGAACAGCAGGGCACCTTTCTTTGCTGGCTTCCTCACCAGCTTTGTCAGGAAGTTGTCTTCCATACTCCAGGAACCGCCTGAACTGTTTTTCTCTTCACTGTATTAGATTTCCAGCAGTTATCTGGCAAGTTGAAGGCTCCCACAAGAACAAGGGCTAGCAATTGTGAGACTTCTCCCATCCGCTTATAGAATATTTCATCTACCTCTTCACCCTGGCTGGGTGGTCTATAACAGATTCACACCATGATATCTTCCTTGTTAGCCTTCCCCCCATTTCTTACCCATAAATACTCAACCTTAGTGTCACCATCATTTATATCTAGACAATCAAAACACTCCCTGATATACAGGACTATTCTGCTGTCTCTCCTTCCCTGCCTGTCCCTTCTGAAGATTTTAATAGCCATCCATTGCAGCACTGCAGTTGTGTGAGTCATCCCACCATGCTTCCATGATGGCAACTATGTCATAGATTGCCATAGTCTTTTATCTTGAGTGGCTGCCTAACATCTCCACTGCTTGTGTCCCCGCAGCCTTTGAACAAAAAAACAAGTTTACTAATCCTAGCTCAAAATAGGCCTACACTGACCAAATCATGGAATTACAGGGACTTTTTCAAGAGATTATGTTGACCATTCTCCTACCCTGAAATACAGGCAGTATACAGAGACCATCTTAAGCAGGTTTTTACTAATATGTTCTTAGAAACCTCCAATGAAAAAAATTTCATGGTACATAGCTAAGCTATTTTAATGTTAACAGTTAAAAATTGCTTCCTAACACCCAGCTGAAATATTGCTCATTTCAAACAATGAAATTTCTTCTTTTCTTTGACCAATTGAAAGTGAAGAACAAATTGATCTCATCCTTTGTATAATCAACTTTTAAATCTTTTTGGAAGACTGTTGACATTTCATTCATTTTGAGGTCTTCTCTTCTTTTTGTGCTTTCCCAGTAGGATTTAAAATGGTTTTATATTTGGGCACTGGAGAGTGTTCACAAACATAGAAATTCCTCTTTATGGCCTGGTGTCATCTGAAAACGTCACCAACTGCATAATTGTGGTCTTTCATTGATCCGTTTTACTTCATATTTTTTAATGAATTGTGTATCCTACATGTAAGCAGAGTCAGAGAGGTTATAGATTTGCAAGCGTGCGGTTTGATATGTGTAAATACAAAAGCGAGCTTTATCGCTAGCTGTCTTACAGCTGCTGCCAACACAACTCCTGACTGAGAGTTGCTGGGGGGTTGATTTGCTTGTTTTAAAATAAATTCTTTTTAGGAACATTGGTTCTTGTGATATGAGCCTTACCTCGATGTGTGTTTTCCATTTTGAACATTATGTAATCGCATTTGTTGTCTTTTGCATCAATTATGTAGTTCTTACTTTTGATAAAATGTGTATGTGGTGTTAATTTTTTAAATTGTTTCTCTAAGGATACATATTTCATTTGTAGTTTGAAACTCAGGAAGGATTGATTTATCTTGAAATTGAAATGTAAGCTTCCTGTTGACTTCCACAGTTAGTAGACCTATGTCTGTAATAAGCATGCTGCTTACCTTTTGCACAGTGGTATTCTCAATGCTAATACGAAAGAATGACAAAATATTTCTCATTTGAAAAATATGCCTCTAATATACACTTAGGAGAGGAACATAATGCCAGCCTGGGATTCTGGCAATCTCTTCCTTTCTGATGTCTCCAGTTTCTTGCGGTGGCATTTAAGGGCTTTCCACTTGTTTCAGTCAGATATAAATGTTCTCTACTATTTTTGTGGTGTGGACTTGAATAGGTTCCCTCTTTGCACAGCTACCATTTTTTTCCCCCTTCTCTTTTCTTCTTTCTTCTGAAAGTGTGTCCATGTGCTCTCCAGAGTTGGTATATGAGAAAATTTTATTCTTGGCATTGCGCTGGGTTTTGAGTCTGTACTGAGGCTTGTGCCGGTTCAACATTGTGGTTTTTTATGCAAGGATATTAAATCATAACTGTTTGTTACTTCTAGCCAATTATGTCAGGAAGAAAAAAATCAGCCAACCCACTCTTCCCAAGCATAAACTTATCCTTCAATTACCTTTTTGTTCCCTGCAGGATGATCATATTTCTGTGCTTTCTTCTGACAGCAGGAAGACCCTGCCCAAAACTTGTGAGCTGATCCTATTAACTTTTGATCCAGCAAATGAATACCTGTTCAGACTAGGTGAAAGCCACTCAGCAAACTGATCATCAGCATGATGTTTCATTTTATTAAGGATATTTGATATTATGTTACAGTAACATCTCATAAACTACTGTGAAAAAAGAAGTTGGGTAAGAAAGAAATAGGTAAATATATTTGCCACAGGCAGCAGCTCTAAAAGGCAGTACCAGCAAATCTGAGTTTTGAAGGAAGGAATTTGTGGCACTGTAGTGCTCATGCAGGATAAGACTGTAGACAGAATCCTGTGTATTTTCTCACACAGTCCGAAGCAAAGCTGCAGGGACAAAAGCACCTGTGAAATATGTCCTGGCACTCACTCTGCTGGCAAGCATCAACAGTAGCACTCTCATCTAGTCTCTTACGTTATGAAAACAAAGAAGACAAGAGAAGTCTATTTCATTCTGAGGAATAAAGCTGGTGTTGAGAATGTTTGATGTCCTGGCCCTTATGACTTCAGCTTGTGATTCTTCATGAAGACAAAACAGTGGTGGCATCTAACTCTAAATTTGTCTCGTGAGTTCCACTTGAGTCAAGTCCATTTCCTTCCTGAAGCAATGCTCTCTGACTGCTCTGTGGGTGTTCAAAAGAGTTTTGTTCTGTCACACTGATAGGAAACATACCTTTCAGATGGTCTCTCATAGTCTCTGCATAGGTTTTTCACAACTACCTACTGCATCAAATTATTTTATTACCAAGGACTCCATGGTGACTTTTACTTTTACTTTGTGCAGTACTTCTCTGTGCAGTGAATAAAAAGTAGCATCTTTTACTTCCTTCAGAAATCTGCCAGTATCTACAAATGTGCCAGGTAGCCGCTTGAGTACTGTGAATCAGCTTGCCTTTAGCATTATGCCTAGCTTCATCTGCTAGGTTAGATGGCAGGTTTTGTAGGTCAGTGTAACAAACTTCCAGTCTTTGCACCTTCAATGTGTTTTAAATATGCTAAACATTGCTTAAAAAAGGTGTGCTGAAGTGCTGACAGCAGAGAACAGGGTAGCTTTCTAAATATTTACACTCTTTTGCAGACATTAACAGGGGTATATATACATCCTTTGCAGAAGGAAATTTTTCAGTACCATCATCCAATGGGATACTGCTTTCTAGTTACCTGCTAGAATCTACACAGGCACAAAATTGCAAGAGGAAGGAAGGAAGTATGGTTTCCTAATTTAGAATAATTGTGATTATGGGGGGTATTTCAGTTTTCTGTGGGTCCTATAGCTTGGGCTCAAACTCAGTTTTTTGAAGTCTATAGACTGGGCTATTTATTATGACAAAATGGAAGCAGTTTTGGCTTTTTTTATATGCAGAGAAGAGTATGGAATGCCAGCAGGCCTTCCTTCCAGGAGACTGATCCATGGAAATAGATGGACCTCTGCTGTCCTACAGTGGGTCTGCAATCGTTACATTGACTTGAGGAACTGGAGTTAATTAGGATGAGAAATCAGTTATTGATCTCCTCCTTTCAATGTTGAAGGAAGGTCTTCCTGGAAAGAAAATAAGGACTTGTAGCACACTAGAGAACTGTATTAGGAACAATGTAAAATTGAATCTGCAAGATTTTCTATTATTTAATTTCTAGACAGTTATATTTTATCAAGATTTTACTGGGTGAAGTGGATTTCATGTGCACAGGTCCTAAATGTAGTGCCTAAAGGGTGACAAAAACAGTTTAGCACTCTGGACAAAACTCTTAATAAGAAACTATTACACAGCTACAAAAAAAGGAAGAATTTTTTTTTTTTCAAAGCAGACAGATATGAAAGAAATTCGATCACAGAGATTAGCTCTTGAGCAGCATATGAGTGATGTGGTTTGAAGAATCCTGCACTGCCGTGGCTGTTGTGGCCCCTGTCTGTAGAAGTGAGGAGAAAGATGTTTGGCTTCCATTGGCCATCAAAATTCACACTTAGAATTGGAGAGTTTGTTTCAGTTTCATAGGGTTAGGCTTCTAAGACAGACATCTGTTCCCAGACCACTGTTAGCTGGGGTATTTTCTGGATGGAAGAAAAAAAGCTATGGAGAGTTCTTCAGTACTATGCCTGTGCAGGCACTGCTTACAAGTGAAAAAGAAATATTTGCACAGCTTCTCTTCAGTTTCACTCTGTGCGCACAAGAACTTGGAAGTCCTCCACACTTCGCTGGTGTAGATTTGTGATATACCAGATGCTGTATTACATTTTAAAATCAGGCAGTAAAGAAGTAGGTTTGTTCTAGACATTGTTGTCTGTGAACCCCAAACCTGTGTGTATGTGACAGGCTTCCTCTTTTAAAACTTCACCTACTTTTCTTCCAACCCCAAACCACCAAATGTAAAACAGAACATCATTTATTCTGTGGTGTGTTGCATGCAGATTGTGGTGGTTTGACTGTGGCTGGAGACCAGGTGCCCACCAAAGCTGCTCTGTCGCTGCCTTCCTCAACCAGACAGGGGAGAGAAAATATGACAAAAGGCCCATGGATCAAGGGAGATCACTCAGCAATTATCGCCACGGGCAAAATGGACTGGACTCAAGGAAATTAGCTTAACTTACTACCATTCAGATCAGAGTAGGATAATGAGAAAAATCAAACCTTAAAAACACCTTCCCCCCATGCCTCCCTTTTTCATGGGCTTAATTCCCAATTTCTCTACCTCCTCCCCTCCAAGTGGTGCAGGGTGACAGGGAGTGGTGGTTACAGTCAGTTCATCACACATTTTGTCTGCTGCTCTTTCTTCCTGATACTCCTCCCCTGCTCCAGCGTAGGGTCCCTTCCACAGGAGACAGTTCTCCATGAACTTCTCCAGTGTGAGTTCTTCCCATGGGCTGCAGTTTACAGACTGCTCCAGTGTGGGTCCTTTGTGGAAAGGGTGCAATCCTTCAGGAATATACTGCTCCAGTGTGGGTCCCCTTGGGCTGGCTCACTGCCAGCAAACCTGTTTCAGCATGGGCTCTATGTGGGACCACAGATCCTGCCAGCAGACCTCCTTCAGCACAGGTTTCCCACGGGTCACAGCCTCCTTGAGGCACCCACCTGCTCTGGCATGGGGGCCCTCCACGGGCTGCAGGCGGATATCTGCTCCACCATGGACCTCCATGAGCTGCAGGGGCACAGCCTGCCTCACCGTGGGCTTCACCATGGACTGCAGGGGAATGTCTGCTCCAGTGCCTGGAGCACCTCCTCCCCCTCCTTCACTGCTTCAGTGTCTGTAGAGTTGTTCCTCCCACATGCTCTTATTCCTCTCTTCTGCTGCAATTTTGTATTGCACAGATTTTTTTTTTCTCTTAAATGTGTTATCCCATAGTAGCTGATGGGCTCAGCCTTGGCCAGTGGCTGGTCCCTCCTGGAGCCAGCTGGCATGCATGCCATCAGACACAGAGGAAGCTTCTAACATCTTCTCACAGAAGCCACCCCTGCAGCCACCCACCAGCAAAACCTCACCATAGAATCCCACTACTTGCAGGTACTATAGCCATGGAAGCTGTTAATCCAATGTTCAGGTGTAAGAAGAGCAATCTTTAGTTTAACATAAGGACTTCAGTATCTTCCCCTTCCCTCCCCATGTGGTTTTTTGGTGTGGTGTGGTGTTTGGGTTTTTTGGGGTTTTTTTTTTGTTTTTTTGGGTTTTTTTGTTGTTTCTCTTTGTTCATGATGTGTCTCTACTGTAGAATGGCATGCATCATGATGTCATGCTGGTAGTGAAAAGAGTACACCAGCTTTGTGATGGATCTCATTTGTACTCCAGCTGTCTGGTTGGCTACATACAAAATTGCTTAAGAAGTATGAAATTCTGTTATTTGTCTGTCTAAGTCAAGTTATTTACTCAGCTCAAAAAAGTACAACTGAACTAGTGACAGGTGTTAAAAGTTACTGTGCCATTCACGATGCTTTCCACTATGAGAAACATGCTTCCTTTACTTACTTACTCAAGACTCAATTTGTGTATTACTGTTTTAGGCCCAAAAAGGAGAGCACAGGAGAACTGAGTGAGTCTGGAGCATCCGTTGTCAAACATGGTCTTAAAGCAGAAAAAATCTTCATGCAGGTTCACTACTTGAAGGTAAGTGTTGTCAGCTGATTTTTATTGAAGTTGCTTTACTAATATGATAAAGACTTCTTTCTTCTAGATATCAGTGAATTCATAGCATCCTATTTGTTTCTGACTTCTTGCAGGGTTATTTCCTTTTGCGGTTTCTGGCAAGGGCAATTGGAGAGGCTTCATACCTTGCATCTTTACGAAAATTTGTCCATAAATTCCATGGGCGGCTTGTCCTTTCTCAGGTACTGTACTTGAAGTTGTTCCTCACTTTTTGAAAAAAAACAAATGACCTAAAAACTTTCAGTTTGACTATCTAAATCATCACTTCTGGTTGTGATGAAAAGAGAAAGGCAATTGCAACTTGGCAATATTAGTGAAATTACTACCTGCTAAAGGGCAGAACATTTTTTTTTCAAGGTGATACCCTGCTAGTATCTGATAATATAAACAATGGGTGGGGTTGGTTTTTTTTTTCAACAATGCTTTGAAAGGTCAATGTTTGTAAGTGCTGATGTTCTCAAAAATGGGGTCATTTACTCTACTGGAATTGTCTCCTGTAGTCTTGTAACTCATTGGTTTTGATTGTGATAAGTCAGTCTTTTCCTTGATAATGTCTTTGTTTCTGATAGAGAAGAAACACAGAGTAGGGATGTAACTGAAAAATTCTATAGATCATAACAGTGCATGTGCTTTATATTTCTGACTTTATTTCTGTCCTCTCTGCATGCTGGTTCATTCAATGCTTATAATTTCACAGTCTGCCTGATGAGAGTGGTCTCTTTCTCACCAAGTCAGGGATTGATGTGCCCAGCACTCTGTGACATTGTACCAACCTGTATTAGTATTGTCACAGCCTCTGTATATGTTTCCTTACGAGCTTCATACTCCCATGTGTTCTAAAGCATTCTGTTGCTGAGATACTAATCTCCAAGTGATGTTTAAGAAGTTCTGCTTCTTTCAATAGACTTTCTCTGCCAGTGTTACCATGCAGTGGCAGCCCACTCTGAAGAGCTGTTGTTCTCATAGAACAGAATTTCTTCCTGGTTTGGTGAACACCTGGTTGTAAAAAATTATGTTGAATTAGGAATCAGAATCTGCGTCCCTAAGTCCGACTGCATATATTAATCAGTTGAACAACAGACTTAGCTTGTTCTCTTCCTGGCATAAATGGTATATAATTATTCCGTGCAAAGTAGAATTACTTCAGAAGGAAAGACTGAGCAAGTCACACCACAGTACATGTTACATAGAGTACACACAGTACCATCTGTTACATAGAGAGCCAAACTGGAGTTATAAATAGAAATTTACCTCCCCCTAGGCCTTTCTCAAAAAATCCTGCAACTACTGGCTGTAGCATTAAAAGGAGAGCTGCCTTGTCTTCCACTGTTTTGTTTTGAGAAGGGAATGACATAGCTCTCTGAACCCAAAGTTAGAAGATCCTGTCATTGGTGATGAATCCAGCTTGCATCATGGCACTGCACCTTGCTGCTTCAGAAATGCTGTGAAAAAAACCATTCATGGGGGTGTCTGTGAGCCAGATCACTGAACTCATCTTGGTTAAAAACAGGCCTGGAGCAAAAGGCACAACATGAACAATATTTGGCATTGCTGGAAGAGCACTGTGTTCAAAGTGAGGGGAGGGGAAGAGAGAGGAGAAGGAGCGTAACTGAATTTCTGAAACCAGTTTCCTTGCTGAAGTCTGTATTTTATTGAATTATGGTTGAAATCTTTGAGGAGATTCAGGATGGTGATAAACATCTCCTTGCAACATAGAGTAAGGGGCTCTGATTTTGAGGGGGTGGGGGTCTAACACTTTGCTGTTTTTCCCAGCCACAGTGATTCTTCGCTCATGTGCTTGCTGTTTTGAATCTCACTCTTATGAGGTGAGATGGATGCCCATGTGTCTTACAGACAGGTGAAACACCTGTAGATTCTTTCATATGTCAGATCACCCAGAAGTTAAGCATAGTAGCTCTACTGCAGCAGCTCTGTCCTGTGGAGGAACATTTGGGGTGTTAAGGGAGTTAACGTTCCCACTGCTGCAGCTGTTTCCTGTACCACGTTGCCGAGACCCTGAACACTTATGTTTGGCTTAATGTGGAAAATGCCACTGACTATATGAATCTCGTCTACATTACGATATCCAAAATCATAAATACGGCACTTCACTATTACACAGCTGGAAACTTTTTGAGAATTACAGAAATCATGAAAGGACAAGAAGCATCCCAGTGTTTTAATCTGGTGGTAAGAAAGGTGCTTGCATTTTGGTGAGAAAAAGTTAGTTTGTTGCTCCTGGTTGATGTGAGATGAATTGCATCAGCAAGACTGTTTAAACACTGTAAAATGTCTTAGCACATTATACTATTAGCCATGATAGCTAGACTGCATTGCAATTAAGTATCCATCTACTAGAGACTTCCCCCTTTGTCTAGCACTCTCCTATTAAGCATCAATTTATAGCTTACCTAACCCCAGTCTCATAAGTTGAAATACTGTATGTTGTTTCTGCACCTAGAAACAACCATTATTGGATAAAAAATTGTTGAGTGTGCTTAATTATTCAAGCAAGAGTAAGAGATGCTTTTATTTCAGGTTTCTTACGCTCCTTTTTGTTTGCATATGTGCAGTATGGCCATAGCTGTGTGCTTAGAAAAAAAGCTACTTTCCTTCATTTGAAGACGCAAAGTGGACAGGGCTATATCCAATTGTAAATGTATTTACTTTGTTTCTAAGAAATCTTAAACATTGTATTTATGTTGGTGTCTGGTATAGCTAGAGAAGCAATCACAGCAGGAATTGCAAATGCAAAAGCAATGAAGTTAAGTTAGTACAAAGTTTATTATTCAAGTTCCTTCTTGAACAAACATGCGGTCAGTGTTTAAATGAATAAAAGATTTCAAATAAATAGAGGTGCAAATGGTAAGTTTAAATATCATAGTGTTGTACTTTCACCTTGTCCAAAATAATCGTACATGTTCCCAGATTTAAGGAATTGTGGGGATGAGGGAAAGTAAAAACTGAAAATAATTGCCCATGTTCTGAATACTAGTCTTGTTTTCAGTGGTGTTTGTAGTATTTTTCCTAGATGGGAACTGCAGGTGCAAGGAAATGACTTCAGATGTGAAACATTAATCAGTTTGCCTTTTCCCTTCATTTTGATTGCCTGCTCAGTATGTTTTTAATAGTAGTTTTTGTTTATTTTAGTCAAGTTAGCAACAGACAAGTAAAGCAAGTCTGGAATCTTTGAGAAGGATTTAAAAAAAAAATCTTCCATTTTTTTTGAGAGAATTTACTTACTAACTGCTTTGAATGAACTTTTTACATAATGAATGGAGTGTTACTGACTATAAATAAATAGGAAGGAGTGCAAGTTGCCTATATTCCTAACACATTTAAGGCTGTTCATTTTGATACTGAAATAAGAACACCTTGGGAATTGATTTGTTTACAGACCTTGATTTTCATGTAATTCTGTCTGCTGTAATAATAACCCAAGGTCTATAGTGTTCACCCATCTGATAGACTTATAATTTGGTACAGTAAAATGACAGTCCAGGAGGCAGCACTTCGAAAAAATAATAATTTATGTTATTCTTAAAAGTTTTAAAGGCAGATGTATGGATCCAAGCCCACTGTGTATGCACCTATATCAACATGTTCCTGCACACAAATTTGTATGGACACATACCATTATCATAATTGTACAAAACTCTGATCTGCACACACAAATTGCCATTTGACTACCCGTTAAATTGTAGAATTCGTAACTAGAATTGGAAGTCTAAGCATGCAGTGTACATGTGTTTTGGTGTTTCAACTTCTGGAATCTGTTCTTTAGATTAAGGTTTAACTAGAAGTTTGTCTCTGCAGTTTGGCCCCCGCAGTTCCCTGCTTACTGACTTGTTTGCTCAGGCTCATAGTGGGGCGTAGTGTGGATTCTGACACTGTCCCATCCACGGCAACCTCTAGGACGGGGTCTTTGCTTTCTACATTCTCATATGCTTGCAAAACAGAAATAGATGGGCTGGTCTCACTCAGAATGAGTTAGTTTCCTGTTCCAATTCTTGCGTAAATGAACATACTCCTATTTTTTTGTTAGCCATGCGCCATGCAGCCTTCATTCACTTTCCTTATATGCATGCATTATGAGACAACCTTTAATTACTATATGATCACAGTCCTTTTATTACATTTTTCCTGGAGACCTTTGTCTCATTTATGTAGAATAGGTGTTGCTCCCATGAAGCAGCTGCTTGGTATTTTGTTCTCTGTTCACTGTTCATAGGCACTTTATTTACCATGCAGTGTGCTTTTCTTTCTGTTCAACCCTTTAAGTTTTAACAGTGTAAAGCAATAAAAAAGGCTGCTTCACAGGGTCAGACACTTTAACCTGAGATTAACTGTGCTTAAAATGCTTATGTGACAATTGATTAATTTATGGATCAGTTAATTACATTACACATTTTGAAAGATCATTGTGTTTGTATATAAAAAAGTCTGACTAGCTTTAGGCCATACCTCTGTTTCAGTACAAATATCTTGAAAGAAGCAATGTATGAAATATTGTGCTTGAAGTATAAATAAGACTAGGTTAGTAGAGGTCATTAACGTGGTATAAGGCAAGGTCTTTTTTTGTGAGAAAACTTTCTATTTCTTTTTTTGTGATGTACTTTTTTCACAATTATGCAAAATAAATTGTGTGTTTTAAAGGACAGAGAGACAGAGAGATCAGAATGAAGTAGGGCTGGAAATGGAACTGGAGAAGGAAGTGGAGAGTAGTGAAGCCTTAAGAGGAAGCTAGATGTTTTGTAATCATCTATAATACAGCTGAGCGATTAAAAAGTCAGTTAATGTGTCACACATTTTAATGTTAAACAGTATAGTTGAATAAATATTCCCAAGTATCTTTTGGTATTATTTCTCTTAAATATAAGGATCTTAAAAGAAGCAGTAAGTTTACACATAGAATTGTCTTCTGTCAGGGGAGTGACCTATATATCTGAAAATGGCTTGGACCTTTCTGATAGATGATATGATTTGTTTTTTAATGTTCACTGTTCTTTGTTTATGTCAAGATGTGTGATCAGAGAGAGGTACCTGTCTCGTGCCCCAGAACAGACAGTTCAAGAGTAGAAACATGCTGGCTATTTCTCAAGACAAGAATTGGAGTAATAATATGGCATCTTTAGTTGTGAAATAAAAGGTGTTCTAAACCCAGATCTGTTTAGTTACTGCTTCATTTCTAGGGTTCTCAAAATTATTTATTTCGACATACTTCTCAGTCATTGGGTCCTCACTCTTCTTTGCCTTTGATTCAAACATGCTACTTGCATCAACAGTGTAAAGAAAACTTTTTCTTTATCTCAATTCACAGTCTGTATCCAGATTTGATCTGCTCAGCAGCAGCCCAAAGCTGCAGTTGTGATTAAAATTGTTGGCTTCAGTGTGGACTGTGGTGAGAGCAGACAAGAGTCTTCAGGGAGTTTTAATTATGAGAGTCTAGCAAATCCTTACCAAACATGTATGAACGCATTTTTCAAAGGCTTTTTCAGTCTGGCAGAATGTCAGTAAATTTCACAAACTGCAGAATAACAGTTTCTTTACATAGGGAAAAGTTGTTTTCTAGCCTCTGGGTTTCTAGCCAGGGAAGAACAACAGGAGTATGTAGAGAAGTGAGATTATTTTATCATATGAATATCAACCAGTTTGTTAATAATGTAGTACTGTGCTGGCATGTGATTTCTAACTTGTATTTTCTTTCTGGCTTCATTAAATTACTTGCAACAAAAATGAAAAGCAAACTCTAATTTGTTTTATGATCTGACTTGGCGTTTATTTATGACTACCCTGGTCATCCACAAGTCTTTGCTCCGAAGTGTAAGGTCACTAGAACCTCTTAAATAAATGCATCAAAGCTTAAAAACCCCCACGTTATCCTGTAACTTTTCTCTGGGACACTTCTGGACCTTTACATCTGGGGAGAAAAAGAAAAAAAAAATAGCCTGAGGAAAAAATTTCAGTCCAGATGGTTAAAGTTTGGCAAAATTATAAGCAACTGAGAAGTCAGACCTATAATGCTATGTGTCATGCAGACTTGATAATAGGCAAATGTTAAAAGCCATGCAAATATGTTGTAAGGGGTAATTTGTTTTCCTACTCTGTTTTGGAGCATCAAAGTAGAAGCAGTTAAAATAAGATATAATAGATTCATCCTAATTTTAAGAAAGTGTGTCTAATGATGGTTACTGCCTTGTTCTTTAAAGATATTTGGAAAAAATGAAGACAGCTTTAATCACAAAAGAAACTTTTTCCTAGTATAATATACAGAACATAAACCCACTTCTAATACCAAAGTTCTCTTCAAGTATATTTTGGGATTGATTATAAAAACTTGATGTAATACAATCAGGGAGCATTAACAGTGTGAATATGTTGAGGATGACTACTTCAGCATTACTTGTCACACGCTTTCAAAATGACTCTAATCTTTTCATGTTCTCTATTTCCACATAAGCTTACTTTGTACCTCCAGCAAAGCTTCCACAAGTGGAAGGAGCAGTAGTCCTCTGTTTGTGTACAGAGTAATTCTGTTTGTGTACAGAGTAATGCTACAGAGCTGTTAAGTAGTACTATGAAGTAAGGGAATTTCATACTTCATCATCATGTCAGCAATACACTGTAGTTAGGACAGAACAACTCCTGGCATAGGTAATGATGGCATTATTGCCGCAGCAACACTGAGCCCAGCCCTGGGTAATTTAGCTTTTGTCATAAGCAAATCTTGTATCCACTGCAACATAGACTGAATCTCCTCTCACTTTGTAGTCTGAAGGAGGAAGGCTTAACTGTGTTACCAATAGTTTCAAACGTGCAATCATTCTTTCTTTCATTCCCTAACAATGCCATAATCAGACAGAGAAACAGCATCTTTTGTTGAATGCTATGGCAGAGTCCCTAAATAACAGTTTTCTGCCTTTTAGGAAACATTCTTCAAGATTTTGGAGAGCAAGTAGTTGCAATCAGAAATCAGCCTGCATTTATGTATTGCCATGAGGAGTATCATTAGCCTATGAAACTTGTCTCCACAAAGATTAGTATTAATAAGTGGATGTATTGCTTTATGAAATAGCATATAAATTAATAATTCATATTAATAAATCCTCTTCTTATGAGATTGCTCTGAGGAGTGCACTGTGTCAAAGTGATAGTCATTAACTTGGTTCATGTATAGTCTGGGGTGCCAGAAAACCTTTGAGTGATAGCAGGTGTTACTTTCTAAAGAGGGCTTATCATACTGTTTTAAGTGAAGATGATAGTCATGCTATTCTGTTGGCATTGCACCTTCACTGTAAATCCATGAAAAAAATTCTAGCTACAGTTTCTTTCAAGAATTTACTCCTTAGTTGATGTGGTTGGCAGCAACATTGTGAATTTTGTCACAGAGTGAGTAGGTGTGATTTTCCAATCAGGTATGTGAATTAAGGGGAAAAAAATTAACTACGTGGTTATGTAATTAAAGACAGCTTAATAACAGAAGCACATGGAGAGGGTGCAAACACCCTTAATTTCTTAGCCTTTCAGTATGTGAATCTGCAGCCTTTAACAATTTTAATTATAGTTTGTGTGTGTGTATTCTATATTAAATAAAAGTAGGAATGTGGGATTGTGTTAAAGTAGTCATCAGGCTTTTCAAGCCCATTTTCTTTCAATATTGACACTTCTTGCTTGAGTGGGTTGGAAAACTGACAAACATAATGTATGTTGTATAAATAACTGAGCAGTATATTACCATAGTGGAGTGGGCACTCATCCGAGAGCCAGGGCTGCAGCTTCAGCTGGGGGGTCTGCACCATCTACCCCAGTGGTGGCTGATGCCTCCACCCAGACAGAGCTGCTGAAGGCAGAGGCTCCAGTGCAGGCCTCGGGCTGCAGGACGTGCCCACACCTTTCTCCTGGGGCAGGGACAGGCAGCAGACCTGCCTGCAAAACCGTGCCCAGATGGAGGACCTCCTGCAGCAGGTGGCTGAGCTGCAGGAGGTGGCGAGAAGGCTGCGTAACATCAGGGAGGCTGAGAAGGAGTTGACAGCTGGTCCCAAGTGCAGTCTGCAGTGGACTCACAGCCCACAGCTAGGCAGTGAAAAACTCCCCCATGGCCACACACAGAAGGGAGGGGGCCGATAATACAGAAGAATGGAAGACTGTAACATCAAGGACCTGCAGGAGGAAGAGACTTCCCCCAAAGCCTGAGGTCCCCTTGCAGAACTGCTTTGCCACTCAGCCAGCTGAAAAGGAGAAATCTGTCACATCAGGAAAGATATTGGAGCTGCAAAAGGCAGCCTGATCTGCCTGTTGTGTAACAACTAAGAAAAGGCAGGGGGTGATAGTGGTCGGTGACTCTCTTCTGAGAGGTAGAGGCACCCATTTGCTGACCTGATGCACTCTAGAGAGGTGTGCTGCTTACCAGGGGCTCATATCAGGGATGTAACCAAGAAACTACCTAACCATGTACAGTCCGCTGACTATTATCCACTGCTGTTGTTTCATGTGGGCACTAGTGATACAGCCAGGAGCAGTCTCAGAAGCTTCAAGAAGAATTGTAGAGCCATGGGAGCAAAATTATAAGACTGGAGCACAGGCTGTTTTTTCCTTAGTGCTCCCAGTCAAAGGGAGGAGCAGCCAAACCTGGCAAATCAACAGCTGATTGCGGGACTGGTGCCACAGCCAGGGGTTTGGCTACTTACACCATGGGACTCTCTCTGAGAACCCTGGTCTGCTGGGGGTGATGGGGTCCACCTGACAGAGAAGGGGAAAAGCACCTTTGGTCACTTGCCAAGCTGGTGAAGAGGGCTTTAAACTAGAGGTGCTGTGGGAGGGAAACCTCAGTCCATCCCACTCCAGCCAGTTTGGTACCAGTGCCAGCAACAGATGCCCAGAGCCCGGAGAGGGATCACAGGGCAGGAGCAGAGCACCTGAAGAGCAGCACAAGGGGATTCCAGGCACTCCAGGCAGTTGAGACAGGTTCATTGGGGGCCCAACTTAAATGCCTCTGTGCAAACACATGTAGCTTGGGGAATAAACAGGAGTTAGAGATGTGCACACACCTGCAGGGGAATGGTCTTACTGGCATCACAGAGACATGGTGGGATGACTCTTATCACTGGAGTCTTGGGATGGAAGGACACAAGCTCTTTGGGAAGGACAGGCAGGGGAAAAGAGGAGGGGGTATCACTCTCTATGTCAGCAACCAGCTGGAGTGCGTGGAGCTCCATCTGGGAATGGATGGGTAGCCAACCAAGAGCTTATGGGTCAGGATTAAAGGGAGGACAGGAACAGGTGACATTATAGTGGGGGTCTGCTACAGGCCACCTGAGTAGGAAGACCAAGTGGATGAGACCCTCTATAGACAGGTAGGAGCCGCTTCATGTTCACAAGCCCTGGTCCTCATGGGGGACTTCAGCCACCCTGACATCTGTTGGAGGAACAACACACCAGGGCCTAGGCAGTCCAGGAGGTTCTTGGAATGTGTGACTGGTAACTTCCTTCTCCAAGTGACAGGGGAGCCAGTAGGGACAGGTGCCATGCTGGCCTATGTTCTCACCAACAAGGAGGGGCTGGTGGGGAATATGAAGCTCAAGGGCAGCCTTGACTGCGGTGACCATGAAATGGTGGAGTTCCAGATCCTTAGGGCAGCAAGGAGGATGCACAGCAAGATCACTAACCTGGACTTCGGGAGAGCTGACTTTGGCCTCTTCAGGGAGCTGCTTGGTAGAGTACCATGGGATGGAGCCCGGGAGGAGGAAAGCTGGTTAATATTCAAGGATCACTACCTCCAAGCTCAGCAGCGATGTGTCTCAGCAAAGAGGAAGTCAGGCAAAAACACCAGGAGACCTGCATGGATGAACAAGGAGCTCCTGGACAAAATAAGGAAGCCTGCAGGGTGTGGAAGCAAGAACAGGTAGCCTGGAAGAATACAGAGAAACTGTCCAAGCAGCCACAGACCAGGTTAGGAAAGCCGAAGCACTAATAGAATAAGCTGGCCAGGGACATAAAGGGCAACAAGAAACTCTTTTATAGGTATGTCAGTGATAAAAGGAAGACTGGGGAAAACATGGGCCCTTTCCAGAAGGATACAGCAGACCACCTTTGTCAGGACATGGAGGATGCTGAGGTACTCAATGACTTCACCTCAGTCTTCACCAGCAAATGCTCCAGCCACACAGCCCAAGTCTCAGAAGGCAAATGCAGTGTCTGGGAGAATAAAGGACTGCCCACTGTAGGGGGAGATCATGTTTGAGACCATCTGAGGAACCTGAAGGTGCACAAGTCCATGGGACCTGATGAGATGCATCTGTGGGTCCTGAGGGAACGGGCACATGAAGTGGCTAAGCCCCTATCCATCATATTTGAGAAGCCGTGGTAGTTGAGAGAAGTCCCCATGGACTGGAAGAAGGTAAAAATTTTTAAAAACAGAAATAAGGAAGACCCAGGGAACTACAGTCTATTGAGTCTCACCTCCTAGCAAGATCATGGGGCAGATCCTCCTGGAAACTCTGTGAAGGCACGCAGAAAATAAGGAAGTGATTGGTGGCAGCCAGCATGGGCTTCACAAAGGGCAAGTTGTGCCTGGCAAATTTGGTGGCCTTCTGTGATGGGGTTGCAGCATTGACAGATGAGGGAAGAGCGACAGACATTATCTACCTGGGCTTGTGAAAAGCTTTTGATACTGTCCCACATGACATCCTTGTCTCTAAACTGGAGAGACATGGGTTTGGCAGGAGGGCCACTGAATGGATAAAGAATTGTCTGGATGGTCGCACTCAAAGAGTTGTGGTCAACAGCTCAATGTCAGGAAGAGACCAGTGACAAGTGACGTTCCTTAGTGGTTCGTACTGGGTCCAGTGCTATTCATCGTCTTTGCTGGCGACATGGACAGTGAGATCAAGTGCACCTTCAACAAGTTTGCCGACAACACCAAGCTGTGTGGTGCAGTCAACATGCTGGAGGGAAGCGGTGCCATTCAGAGGACCCTTGGCAGGCTGGGGAGCTGGGCCCATGCAAACCTCATGAAGTTGAACAAGGCCAAGTGCAAGGTCCTGCACCTGCGCTGCACCAGTCCCCAGAACCAATATGGCCTGGGCAGAGAATGGATTGGGAGCAGCCCTGAGGAGAAGGCCCTGGGGATGCTGGTGATGAAAAGTTCAACATGAGCTGGCAACACGCGCTTGCAGCCCAGAAAGCCAACCGTATCCTGGGCTGCATCAAAAGAAGTGTGGCCAGCAGGTCGAGGGAGGTGATTCTGCCCCTCTACTCTGCACTGGTGAGACCCCTCCTGGAGCACTGCGTTCAGGTCTGGGGTCCCCAACATAAGAAGGACATGGGCCTGTTGCAACAAGTCCAGAAAGAAGTGGGCCATGAAGATGATCAGAGGCTGGAGCACCTCTCCTATGAGACAGGCTGAGAGAGTTGGCGTTGCTCAGCCTGGAGAAGAGAAGGCTCTGGGCAGACCTTACAGTACACTTGCAGGGGGCTTATAAGAAAGATGGGGACAGACTTTTCAGTAGGGCCTGTAGTGACAGGGCAGGGGGTAACGGCTTTAAACTGGAAGAGGGTGGGTTTAGATTAGATATTAGGAGGAAATTGTTCACTGTGAGGGTGGTGAGGCACTGGCACGGGTTGCCCAGAGAAGCTGTGGCTGCCCCATCCCTGGAAGTGTTCAAGGCCAGGCTGGATGGGGCTTTGGGCAACCTGGTCTAGTGGCTCATGTCCATGGCAGGGGGCTTGGAACGACATGATCTTTAAGGTCCCTTCCAACCCAAACTATTCTATGATAGAAACTTCTTTATTATCATTCTGTTACCATCAGTCTTTAAACTGCTCACTAGCAATTCAGGCTGTTGTCTTCATAATCATACTAATGCTGGTTCTTTGTTTGTTTTCCAGGATTTTCTTTGTATGTTGTTGGAAGACATCCCTGAGCAACAGAAGTAAGTGAGAACCAGGCTAGAAAAATCAAAGAATAAAGTAGAAATGAAATTTAAGTATCAGCCTTGCTATCCAGAAATAGTAGGATTTCTTTAATACTTTTCTGCTTGTTTTTTTCAAGTGTGCGTGTGTATCTTTCTCTGAAAATTCTCATACATACATACATACACAAAAAATATGAGACTTGCCATGTTATTGCTCTCCCATGCTCCATCCCCGAGCAGTGCCTCTAGCTTGCATGTTAGGGCACCAGTGGGGTCCTGTGCTCACTATGTGATGTGAAGTGCCAGGCACAGCTGCAGGCTCAAATTAATCTGTGATTCTCCTCCCAGCTGCATTCAGCACATGGCACCTTAGAGCAAGGAGGCCAGAGCTTTGTTGTGGATCTAGGAAACTGGAGAAGATGAACTTTTTTCTCAAGCGCTAGTCTGGTACCATCCCCTCCCTGTCATACAATGTGCCAAACAGGGAAGGATGGAAAATACTCGTGGAAATCCAGTGTTAATTGCCTGACATGTCCTTCAAAATCCTCCTACATGTAACTGTAACTGGTTGAAGATGATACATTTAGTCCTTAGCAGAGCTTTGAATCTATACCTGATTATCTGTTGGTTTGTTCTGGTTTTTTTTGTAGTGGAACTTTGCATATTACAATTGTTAAAAATAATGTATTCACCTGAAAAATGCAATTTTAGGGAGTAGGATTCCCAAAGTCTTCATAAATCTGAGTGAGCAGTTTGAGAAAAAAGAAGATATTCATAGAAGTCAAATGTATTGGGGTTTTTAGTGAAATACTTCTGTTCTTAGGGTGTGAGGGACAGAGAAGCTAGATGTCATTGAGATAATGTGTTTTGTGGCATCGTGAGTTTAGTCCTAGTGGTGTTACATTTTCCAGTGATGTACCATAAGATGATACTTTGTTCGTATCATTAGATACGGCTTTCCAGCCCAAATATAATCAGGAATATTAAATGGAATATGGGAAAGTGTTTCATTTAATGGCATGATTATATATTGATTTGTTAATGGAATCTGTTTTCCTTCCTTTTTTTATTTGTGTTTCTCTGAAGTCCAATCCCAATGCAAAATGTTATTTGAATAAGCGTATGATTTTTTTCTGCCTAGAAACATGCCAAAATGTTTAAACTTCCAACTAATGCAAAAAGAAGTATTTCTTGCATCACACACAGTGTATGAACATAATTTTAGATCTGTGGTAATTCATTTTACAATCAGACATATAGCATATATGAACTTACCTACTGCCAAAATTACTTTGGGTGCAAATATCAATAGCAATGCCAAGAATCATAGAAAATCTGGATATACAGAAAGCCTTTATTTCTTATCTGCTACAAAGACGTTTTTTCATTCTTGAATGTATTCTGTTGTTAGTACAGAAATACTAGCCTGAGGTAAAAACAAAGGGAGGAAGGATAAAACCGGAATATTTTTAGAGATCATCTGCTGTTGAGTGATTTTTTTGCACAAAATTTGTTTTAGGAATGAAGTGCATTTTAAGATGAGAGCAACAAAATTCTTCATAGTATACAAAACCTCCCAGACTTGTGCAGTAAAAGTCAATTAAAAAAAGTCAAGTAAAATTTTAATGGTTAAACTCAATGCTTCTTACTTGAAAAATATTAAGCATTCTAAAATACTGAAGTTTGTAATGGAGGCTGGACTTAATAATGAAAAAAAAAAAAGGAAGAAAAAAATTATTAGTAGGGAATCAAGACAAATTCTGCCCTCAGCTGTGGTAACAAAGGCAAACTACTGTAGCTAGGTGTAGAATTTGGCTTATGGGAGACTTCGGTCATGAGAATTGGATTAATATTTAGAAAGCCATCATACAACAGTGTGGAATTTTTCTGTAAGTATGACATCACAATAATACAACATTAGCTTTCTGCTATTGGATACAGCAGACTATATCTAAGATTCTCACTCTTTCAGTACTTAATTCCTTTAGTTTTTAGTTACAGGAGATTTTTTAGTAATTCACAGTGATAAGCAGTGCCAAGATAGATGTGGACTTTACTTCTTAAGTGGCAGTCATTGTTTTTTGCTGTTTTCTGTACTCAGAGGGTGATTAAATGCCTGGTTTGTAGGGCTACTTCACTTGCTGCACTGACTCAGTATTAATGGCATGTTAGCTGTAGGAATCCGTTCTGCAAGGCAGGATCCTCCTGTTTCTGGACAGAGGCTGAATGCGGACACCAGACAGGCCTAGCACTACCTTCTGGTCCTTTAGAATTTCCTAACTTGCCCTTAAGAAACATTATTTCTGTATGTGAAGGGCTAACGGCAAGAAGGACAAGCAAATACCTATCATTATCCTCTGTTTTCAAAGCCCTTTAAAATATAACATTCACTGGCTATAGTCTTACATTATCTTGGCCTTTCTTTAGAAAATCTAGAATACTTCCCACCTGTCTGAGGCATCTTATTTCCTGATCTATAATTTGGAACTTCACTATATTAAAAAAAACCCAAACCTAAACCAAACAACAACAAAAAAGCCTCGTTATGTGTCTGTATATCACAGTGCACTAGACCTGATAAAACTCCCAGTGGCTCTGTTCTCCTCGAGGCTTAAACCCATAGTCTTTGCTGTAAACTGATTCTCTCCACATCTGCCCAACATGTGAGCACTGCAAAGACTCGTGTTTTTAAGTCTGTGTAATATAGGGTGAGTTTTGCCAGCCTCAGATAAATCAGAGTTGCATCTGTTTGTGCTCTTTACAACTGCAGATTTTTTTGAGCAGGTCAGTCCTGTTCTTTGGGGTTTTCTGACAGTATTTTTTTGTATTTAATTGCACTCAATAAAATAAATAAGTGTACTAATAAAGCTATGGTTTTAATACTACATGATAGACAAAGGAAGGCTTGCGTTACAGCTCTTCTATTTGTACTGTTAACAACCGAGGCTTACTAACCATGCTGGATGTCTTCATAAACTGTCAGTTAAGTACTAAATCAGTGTGAAAGTAATGCTGCAGTTTCAAACTATGCAGCTATAGAGGTATATGTCTCTTTCATATTTGCTTTCTTTGTTACTCACATTGTCACGGATGTGGTGATGTTGATTGAGACAAACAGCTGGTAGGCACCTAACTCCCAAAGCAGATCACTGGCAAACATTTTTTCCCAGTGGTTTTGATTCCTGCATTTTTTTTTAAGCCAGAATGTATATGCTGGACAAAACCCAAAGGAAATCTTATCTGCAGGAAGCTATGGCTAGCTGACAGAATCACTCATCAGGCACTACTACTTGAATGCTCTAACTATGCCTCCGTATTTAGCTGGAGTGGCTTACTTTGAAAATGACTGATGTGACGAATGTGTATATCCAGATGAAGCAGATATGCTTATTGAAGTATTTTTAGTTGGATATAGCAGACTTAATCGTTTTTACAAAGAAAAAAAAAGAAAAAAATTTGCATATGTTCATGTGCACTGTTCATTTGCTGCAACATCTTATTCTAAAAGTGGTTTCTTCTTGATTGAGGAATTAAGTAGGTTTGTGTTAGTTTGTAGAGTGCCTTGGAGCCTTGTGCAATGAAAACGATATATAGACATCTTTGACAGTGCTAATTTTCAAATTATCATTAATGTTAGTATTTTACAGACATGGCTCTGAAGCATTGAATCTTGCCATGAACAGCACATATGCACGTTAGGTGATCATTCCTAGGCTGATCAGCTTATTGTCTAAACAAATAGACAAGGGATAAGATAATGGATGTAACTGCATTCTCATTTTACAGGACGGAACTGTAGTACAAAGCTACTGAAGAGCCTGCCCAGCCTTCTAAGAGTTCTGTTAATAGTGCCAGTCAACTGAACTCAGATCTCACAGTCCAATACAGTGCCTTAAGCAGAAGGCCATTCAGGAAAACACACACACACACCCCCCAGATTTAAGTCCTTACAGCTGCTTAATTGCAACATGAGCAGGTGGAGAGTGCGTTTCTGAATATGGATGCTTTACTGAACTGCAGCCCCTAGAAATATCAGGCCCTGTGTCCTTTCTCTAGGACATTTATTTTGAAATAGCAGTCTGTTTGTGATCTATTTTGGGGACTTGATCTGAAGACCAATAAGTTCGTGGAAACCTTTCCAAGGACTTCACAGTTCCCTATTGACTCTCAACACAGTCAGTCTATCTTTGCGATAGCCTGCATATTACTAATAGACTGGGGGGGAAAGAGGGAATGGCTGTCAACTGCTAAAACAAATTGCTTTTTTTGATGGGTGCCAACAAGAATGTCTTAAGTTGGAAAGAAAAAAGAAAAAAAAGGTGTGCGCAAGTACAAAGAGGACTACATATAGGCACATGACCGGTGTTTACCTGAAACTGAGGGTGCTGCAGGCAAAGAAATAGTAGTGTTTTGTCTTTGCCTTTGAGAAAAATTTCAGCATTTTTAGAGAAGATGAGCAACTTACTAGTGGTGTTTCTGCCTGAATTAGTATGGTGTCAAAACAGTGCAATTCCCTTCACTGGCCTAAGCCCATTTCAAAGCCAGTGTTTTGAAATGACCTGTTGTTGGCTTTAAAAGAAATAGAGGGTATATTAAAAAAAGGCTATACACAGCAAATGTAGCATAGGTTATTTGCATAGATTTTTTTTCTTTTCTGAGGAAATCTCACACTTAAAGTTTAGTTTCAGGGGGCAGGGGTAGGGAAGGACAAACTGGAATTGTAAGACTGTGGTTCTTATCCCTAAGTAAAACAAATTAAATGCACAAGCAAGGGTGTTTTTTCCTAGCTGCTAGCATTGGAACACTGAGATGTATTGGTTTTGATTGATGCAATAACAAAAAAAATGTTACTCTGATTATTCTGCTTGAGGCAGAATAAATGGAATGATCCACCTGGTCTACCCTTGACTATGCAAAATTTGTGTGTCGGGTTTTCAGTTAGTCCTGTATGTGCTTTCCTGTAGTAAACAGACAAGAAATAAGAACTCCAGAAAAAAGTCATCCTGAGGAGGTGAATTGGCTTACTGTTGGGAAATACCCTTTCTCTACATTCCCTGTGGAATGGACTCAGCTAACTAACTTAGAATAGACACCAATTTTTAGAGCACTGTGGTACGGTGAAGCTAAATATAAGCCTGAAAAATACAGCAATCAAATGCTCTAAATATAATAACTTTGCACAAATAACAAGGTGTTACTAAGAGCTGACCAAATCTGGATGCTTAGTAATTCATTTGCATGTAGAACACATTACAAACGTGACATACATGTTCAGTTACATATATATATATATACACACACACATATTTATATATATATACACACATATATATAGTGATCAGACATGCAGCGTTTCCTGAAAATTCATAATCCTGGCCATGTAGAAATGCTTCTGTTTGACTGCTGCAATCATTTGAACAAGATGATCAGAGGGAAATTTTTGTTTGTGATAGTCTGTGATCTCGTAATGTTACAGGAAGTGCTCTGACACTTCACATTTAGTGATTAGGAAGTTTTCTTTGTCTCTATGGGAATTGTTCTTCCTTCTGGGACTTTTAAAGTCATCTCAGCCAGGCTGGTATGTCATCTCTTTCTTATAAAGACACTGTTGAAGTGAAGTTTAGACATAAATTACCTGAGCTATCGTAATACATTACCAGCGACAAACAGACCAGAGCTGTTTCTGCATGAGGGCTCCTTGTCCTGCACTACAAGATGTAACTGATCAAAAGCTGAAGAAAACTATTAATAGAAAATGAAAGCATGTATAAATGACTTTATTGTCATTGTAATTTGAATGTTCTTTTTGTTTAATTTGTAGCTTCTTCTAATTTTCAGTATGATGCTATAGCCTGTGTATGCAAGCATATCTTAGTAGCTGAATGACATAAGGCACCACTGTAAGGCAAGACTTTCTTATATTTAAGGCACTTGGAGTCTGTTTTTTGTCTTTGTTACAAAATCCCTATGTATGTTGGACAAGCTTATTGAATGGATTACTTGTTTCTTGCATACACTTTTGAACAATTGCTCAGTAAGAAGCCTGACTCTATTTTGATCAGATTCTCCCACCCCTAACTCACATTGGCAGCATTTTTTTCTCTTAGGTAGACCTGCTCACTAATAGGCTTCCTCCAGAATACTGCTCAGTCTAAGTAGGGATGGCAGATCTCCCACCACAGTGTTGTAGAGTAGAGGTTGTAGCTGTTAATTCTACCTCAAAGGAATGCTAGCACATAGTTCTGCTTGGAGATGGAGGGTAGATTTTTCATCATTGATTCAACAAGGATAAGAATATCTAACTCGGGATGTAAGCCATGTCTGGAAAAGTGCTGTTGGTACATCTGTTAATATTAGTAATTTAAATCACTGGTCATTCCAAATAAAACTAAAGTAAGTTAAGTAAATGTAATAACTATGATCAATAAACACAGAAATTTTTACTCTGTGTTCCACGGTCATCCACTAACATATACTTTGGAGACTCTGTAAGATCTCTAAGCCTTAGTTTTCCCATTTGCATGTCTGACGTAACAGTGATTGATCTCTCTCCCATTGGCATAGTGAAAGGTAATATTTAAAGGTGTTTAAAAATCGTTCAGTAAAAATGACTGATGTATTCATTAAAAATCCTTCTTAGTCACTGGTACAGTCCATAAATCAACCTCCTTTAGGGTCAGACTTTTGAGTACAAATTTGTCAGGGGTTGGGGGGAAGAAAGGCAACTTCTATTTTACGTAATTCAAATAAAAATTGTATTGGGTTGCTTACCTTCCTGTTTCAGAGCTTTGAAATGGGTGTTCTTTCCATGAATGCTGGTTTGGTTATGGGTCTAGATTACACATGTGAAGGTAGCTACAAGTATTAGAATGAGTCTTCCCGAGGCATTACCATGCACATCTGTTCCACTTCTTAGAACGTTTACCGTCAAGTTCCTTTTTTCAGTACTGGCATCCTGCAAGGACAGTGTGACTTTTTAAAAAATTTTTTTTTTTAATTGGCTTCCCTGCAAGTTGGGAAGACTTCAACCAGAGTTGAAGTAAATGCAACAGAAGTTGCTTACAAAGTGAAAGAGGAAATAGAACTGAATTTGCAAATACTTATGCCTGTAGTTATTTCAGTCCCACACATCTTGATCATGAAAAACTGTTCCTTTTGTTGGGGCTGCAGACTATTCTGTGACTTTACTGTGAATATTATCAGGATATAAAGAAAGTGCATAAAAGATGAAACTAACATCTATTAGATACTTGGTGACTTTGAGGATTAATAACCACCAGTGCCGTCTAAGGAAGTTGTATTTAGTTTCATTTTCTTTAGTATTTTATATTTACATTTAAGCTGCTTCTGAAATAAAATATTGGGTATGAATGTCTGCAGCTAAATTTACTTGGGGGTTGATTTTTTTTCTGTAAAGAAACAAAGATGCACTCAATAAGTGGGGCATCTGTTCATACTTTACATGTTTCATAAATGCATGTTACTGTCTTACACTTTCTTTGTCAATCCTCATAAGCACTGAATTTATCACTTGAGTTTTAAGCACACAAAACGTAATCTGTCTTTGATTTGCTTATATCACCTCTGATGGTATAATTCATTAAAAAAAACCAAGAATGTAGTACCACTGCAGTACAACCAGTACTTGGAATTCAGGGTTTTGTTCAGCTTCTAAAGGGTTAATTTTTATGTGGAAAAATTGGTGGGTTTTTGTGTGCCTTCTAATTTATTTTTAAATTTTTTATTTATTTTTAAGATCTGGGTTAACTGTAGAAAGTATCATCCAGAATTGGCTTGACACTCCCGGAATACCAAAGGTAAATGCAAACTACTAGTTCCCAGTTCCTTCTGCAGTCTTGTATTTCTTGCTACATTATATGTTATTTAAATAATTACCTGACCTTATAAATGGTATGGTTTTAAATAAACAGTTTTGACGATGGCTGTTTTCCACATCTTTATATGGGTTTAGCTTTTATTGTTTGCAGGTTTTTGCTTCTACCATTGTCTCAACAAACCTGTAAAAGGGCAAATCTTACAAAACTTATTCTATTGCTTATTAATACTGTAGTCACATGGAAGTATGCTTTACAATATAGTGGTGGACTCTACTAAATGTAAGCAGCGTTGTTCACAGTTGTCAGTATGTGAATTACTGGAAAGCCATACTGACAGCAGTAATTAAATGTTAAATTATTTGTAGATATTTTGTGAATATTGTGACTTGCTCATGAATCTGCTGCATGGGTAACATGTTACATTGGTGTTCCAGCTTTGTTGCAGTTGAGACTGAGCACTATTTTCTGCTTTTAATAGTAAAAGTTTTCATATGAACGTTTTAAATTCTGTGAAGTGAAAATGCTTAGTTGTGTCTGTGCTATGTGGAGGCTGCAATTATATGTTTTGGTTGAAAATTGACATTAACTGATGAAAGATACCTCTGTATAAATCGTCCTGAAAAACACTTTGACACAAATGAAGTTATTATTATATACTTGGGGCTCAATTTCTAACTGATTTCCCCTAATTTGGCATCCCCTAGGTTGCTTGGGATGTATAGAATCATAGAATAGTTTGGGTTGGAAGGGACCTTAAAGATCATGTCGTTCCAAGCCCCCTGCCATGGACATGAGCCACTAGACCAGGTTGCCCAAAGCCCCATCCAGCCTGGCCTTGAACACTTCCAGGGATGGGGCAGCCACAGCTTCTCTGGGCAACCCGTGCCAGTGCCTCACCACCCTCACAGTGAACAATTTCCTCCTAATATCTAATCTAAACCCACCCTCTTCCAGTTTAAAGCCGTTACCCCCTGCCCTGTCACTACAGGCCCTACTGAAAAGTCTGTCCCCATCTTTCTTATAAGCCCCCTGCAAGTGTACTGTAAGGTCTGCCCAGAGCCTTCTCTTCTCCAGGCTGAGCAACGCCAACTCTCTCAGCCTGTCTCATAGGAGAGGTGCTCCAGCCTCTGATCATCTTCATGGCCCACTTCTTTCTGGACTTGTTGCAACAGGCCCATGTCCTTCTTATGTTGGGGACCCCAGACCTGAACGCAGTGCTCCAGGAGGGGTCTCACCAGTGCAGAGTAGAGGGGCAGAATCACCTCCCTCGACCTGCTGGCCACACTTCTTTTGATGCAGCCCAGGATACGGTTGGCTTTCTGGGCTGCAAGCGCGTGTTGCCAGCTCATGTTGAACTTTTCATCACCAGCATCCCCAGGGCCTTCTCCTCAGGGCTGCTCCCAATCCATTCTCTGCCCAGGCCATATTGGTTCTGGGGACTGGTGCAGCGCAGGTGCAGGACCTTGCACTTGGCCTTGTTCAACTTCATGAGGTTTGCATGGGCCCAGCTCCCCAGCCTGCCAAGGGTCCTCTGAATGGCACCGCTTCCCTCCAGCATGTTGACTGCACCACACAGCTTGGTGTTGTCGGCAAACTTGTTGAAGGTGCACTTGATCTCACTGTCCATGTCGCCAGTAAAGATGTTCTCAGTACAGACCCTAGTGCTTACGCAGTGCTTGCATTTGTTTCCAATTTGCATTAGCATCTAAAAAAACCACCACGCTTTGAAGAGTTAGAGTAAGTCCTGGTTCGCATGGGCTAAAGTGAAAGTACTGAGACAGCATGGCTGAGGCTCTGAGGAGTTAGTATAGTTGCAGGTAGAATTGTCAAAATAGGTGCAGAGCTCAACAGAGTAAGCAGTGGTCACTGAACTTGAGCTGTACCCAGACACTGTGGTTGAGCTCTTCCCTTGACAGCTTTAGAGGTGTGCATGTCCATTGTTCTCTGCATGCTGTACAAGGTTCCTTGGGAAGTTTTATCCTGAAATCAAAATGTTCAAAGCCTAATATTTGAAGACACTACAAAATCAAGGTGGAGTTTGGGTTTTTTTCTATAAAATTGCTGAAACTATAATTAGCTTTAATTGGAAGAGAGAAAAGGACAGGACAGTAAATATCATTATGCATCTTGATGTTCAGTCATTGCTTGAAAAGCGGCCTTGATTTTATGCTATGTTTTGAACAAGGTTTTGTGCCTGATAAAAAATTCAATACATTGTAGAACAGCTGGCATAGGGGAGTAATTGGTGTTGCACAGCTGTAGTTGTAAGATGCTGAACTGTCTGTCTGAGATGGAAGAGTTTTCTGGCATCATACTTACACATATCTCTTTAAGGATGTGCCTTATTAGTGTCCCACAATCAACTCTAAAAATCACAAATAAGGTAGATGGGAGCAGACAAAAACATTGAAAATTGTTTTGATTCTGATGAAAACTGAACTCTGTTTTCCTGACTACCATAAGTTGATCAGAATGAACAGTGAATAGTTTCATTATGCCCTGCAAGTATCTATTGATTGTGTAAGCAAAACATGTATCAAAAATATTTCCACACCCAAGTGGCTTGTTGATAGATCATTGTGAATTTTCTTAAAGACTAGAGATTTCCCTGGTAGTTTGGCTGTTCTGTAGAAACAACGTGAGCAGGAATGGTGCTGATTTAGTATTCTGCTTCTGAGCTTCAGCATGCTGACCTCTTCCCTCAAGAACAGTTTTGCTGATTTACCCTTGTTGCCTTAGGGAGCTAATTTCCATTTTATTGAAAGAACTGGAGTTGTTGTAATTCAGTGAATAGGAAACTTTATTTCCTTTTTGCTTTATTAAATCCTTTGGGGAGCCCTTATTCCTGACTAAGACTGTAGAGGTTGCTTAGGAGCTCTCAATATGTTTGTATCTATAATCTAAATATGACTGTATTTACTGACTAGAGAAGTATAAATGTACTCGTGTGCTGTACAGGAGCTGATACTGAAACCCCCTTTAAAAGTATTTAGATTATCTTTATTTCAGCAAGCTATTGACTTGGCTAGTACAACGAATCTGTGTGAAGGCACGTAGACCACTTTCTTACATGCAGGTGAACTACTTGCATCATAAATAGCAACCCAGGAACGCCACAGAACAGACCTACTCTCTCTCATGTGTCGCCAGGTGAGTGGGCTAGGGTGTGTGTAGAGGAAGGTTTCTGTCAGTTCCTTTGGGCAAAGTCATACAGCGGAGCCAGCCAGTCAGGCAGTGTGAGCAGTGTGAGGGACAGTGTCCGCTGCAGCTGACTGCCTTTCTTGAGTTCTGGAGCAACTGAAAAGCAGCTGGTGAATCCAAAGATGTCCCAAAGGCAGAGAAGCAGCACCCTGTGCCCTACATAGAAATCAGCAACTTTTACCACTCTTATTTTACGGACATAGTAAATGGAGTCCTGTAACATGACAGTTAGTCACTCTTCATTCTGCAGCAGCTACTCTTAGAGGTATTTCTTAGTGCTTTAGTGCATATGTATGAGAAATGACTTGACTGATAATTTAAACATTTCAAATTTACAAATACTCTCTGAGACTTCACTGCATTTGGAAAGGAAGCTTCCTTACTGGAGAGACTGTCTTAAGTAATGGGACTGGGAAATACACATCATGCTGTCTATTCTGAAAATTGAGTTAGAATGTGGTTCCTTTATATCTATCCCATATGAGAATTTTTGTATTTTATAGTTACTGTGGGTTTTTCCATGGCATCTTTGTAAAGGTTAATGTTATGAAAAGGGTGTGTGGTAATGCCTGGCCAATTCTTTCTTACATGGAAGAGTGCCACAGCACAGTGGTTGTCTTCAGGCTTGCTGTGCAGGAAGGTTTTCTCACAAACAAAACAAAAAGGAACAGAAGAGATAAAAAGCAAGCATTTCTGAAATACAAGCTTTCATGAGGATTTTTCTCTGGGAACATGTCATGGTGGTGTTAAATAGGGTGGAGCATATTGTGTTGCTGAAAATATATTTTATCAAATCAAGTAATCTTCCTTATAGCAACTTTTCATCATGTGCAAGCAGTGATGACTTAACATCACTAACTTTACTCAATGAGTGAAGCTGGCAAGGAGTAGAATCAGAGGAACAAAACAGGATCTAAAGCTAGAAAACACCTATGAAATCATTTAAGTCCACTTCATCCCTACTGCTGATGATTTGTTCTCTTATGTACAGTTTCTATTGTGTCTTTCAGTCTATGTAATGTTTAATTATAGACTGAAAGACCTTATGTTTCTTGAGGAAGATTGTCTCATTTCTGCACAGACTTGTCTTTCTGTTATATTGCCCAGTTATTCTCACCTGAATATCTTATTCTATCCTAGATAATTAAACTTTTTTAAAAAATGCTGAGTCTTTCCCCATTTTGAACTGTTACAACAGAGTTGTAACACTCTTAATTGAGTAGACCAATAAACATTAGTCTCTGCATCTCACGAACCCCTACATGTATTTTTTAACTCGTTCCAGTTTCACCACCTTTTCTTTTGCCTCTGAAACTGCATTGTTTCATAACATACTATTATTTACTGGTAAACTTGCTATCTTGAATGTTCCTTGCTGTGTATTTCATTTGTTAACTTGTGTTAGGAAAAGAATCTTCTCCAGGTTCATTCTTACGGTTAAAAAAGAAAGGGAGAAAAAGAAAAGAAAAGAAAAAAAAAGGGTAGTTGGCCTACTCCTTCATGATTTTTAGTTTCCAACAAATATAACAGTGTACTCTACAAGTCTTACGTGATCACATAATTGCAGGCACTAGGATAAACACACCAAACATCCCCTCAAAATTATGAAAAAATTGCAAGAGGTGATAGCACTGCTGTCTCCCTCTCCTAGTCCCTTTTGCTACTTTATCCTTCTGTTAAAGCTTAATTCTTATCCACTGCTCTACCTTAAACAGTATTTCCTGATTAAAGTAAGTACTGCTGACAGGTATGTCAGGGTATGTACAGTTCATACTGTTTATTGCAAGAATGCTACTCCATGCTTTCTTATTCTGAATGAACGTTGGAGTACAGCCTCCTGTTACAATACTAGGAATTTTGCTATTTAAAAATAATTCTTATTTTTTCCTCTCTGTACTGCTTCTTGTTACTGTGGGAAAGGAGTAGTTTAAGCTCTGTCTACTAATATTATGTACAAATAATCTACATTTCTGGAAGTACACAGTTAAAGGAAATCTTCCAGTGGAGAATATTCATTTATTCATAGTATTTTTGGTTTTGTTTGTATATGACTGGCTCTGGGATTGTGCTACTTGAAGAAGAAATAGATTGGAAAGGAAACTCACAGGATAATTATTAAAAAAATTTGAACTGAAATATAATTTGAAAAGGGTTCTGAATCAATGCAAGTAACATTTCTATGGTTTCATAAATTTTAGGAGGATGTTACAGCAGCAGCTAAAGTACTTAATATGATTTCTGATAGAACAGTTTGTTGAGAACGTTCCTGGCTTTCTCCCTAGTTACAAGTTTTATAGATGTCCTGTTTCCTTTTATTAAGACAAAAATACAGATGAAGGGAGAGAATGCATCACAGGGTAGCAGTTATGGTCTCTTACTAACAGTCACATTCAAGTCTTTTTTAAGAGTCCTCTTACTAAATTTCTGAATTATCTTTAGCAGTTGTTCACCCAAGTTTTACAGAGGGTACTAGAAAATTTTTCCAGCAGAAGAATCACTCTAATTGGATCAGAGTATAACTGAAGTCTTCACTTAATTTATGTTAAATTAATATTATGTTATGTTAACACTTAATATTTCTTGTAATTGCTAGTCCTACCTTATCTTGAAATTTTTCTGTCTGGATGTACATAATACCTGCATATTAGTGGATGGCACCACACAGAGAGTAAACAACGGAAATCCTTGTTGTTTGTTGAAGTGTACAGTAAATTTTTAGGCATTGGCAGTGCAAATGACCTGTTAAGTAGGAAAATCTTACTCAAGCTTGTGTTTTGGGGAAAAAAAATGAGAGGGAGGTATGAAGAGGTATAATTTTCTTACTTTATTAAGTAAATTTAACAGTAACTCTGTTAGATTAATTGCAAAGTTGGTATTAACTATTAGACACAAGAATAATATGCTGCTGCTCAAATACTGAAGTTTGCTACTTACCCTTCGTTGTTTTTTTATCTGAACATGTAGACTTTTGTGTGTATTTTAACATCAATGCAGAGAATATAACTGATTTAATAGTTGAATTCTATTGAGTTCATATCTGAGAAATAATATGAAGAAAGTGTATCTGCTGGTTTAAGAAAGGTATTTATTACCTGAAAAGCATACTTTGAAGAATAGGTATTTTCCCTCAAGAAAAATGGTATTTGTTGTAGTATTAGCAAGCTTGCAGTCTGAAAGATGGAAAAATATTTCGCGAGTCTTTAAAAATTTAAATGAGCATAGGTCAACAATATAAATGGATTATTGTTGTCTTTAATGATAACAAGCACAATAAGAAAAAAGTTTTTGAAAATGAATTATTAGTGCTGTGTTTTTTCTGAAATTAGTAGTAGTACTGACAACATTGCATCCCATTTTCTTGGAAGAGAAGATGAGATTTTGGAAAATATACCAATGTAATCAAGCAATGTGTATAGTACTGCACTGCACATAAATGTCAGAAGAATCATGAAGAGAAACAAATCAAGACAGATTGCACAGACTTTCTCTCTGTGTTGTTAACTCTTTGAAAGACGTTTTAGATAAAGACTATCCATCTGAAAGTCTTTCTAGAGACACCATAGTATATGGAGAATTTGTTAACTTCATTTGTAGCAAATTATAAAATACACTATAAGGTCTGTTATTATTTAAATAGATCCTGTGTTGATCTAAAGAAGGTTATTGGAGTAAAATGGCCTGGTAATTTGTGTAGCCCTTCCTATAAATTATACTTAAGATACTGCTAAATGAGACACAGTAGTGGTATATTTTTGCTTATTGAACAGTTCAGAAATTCAAGAAAATCACTTACATAAAATGATACATCATTAAATGTCCGCAAGGACCCAAATTTATTTTGAAGTTCTTCAAGTTCAGGCATGGCTTAGAGGAGTATTATAGTTTTGGAGGATTTGGGGTAAGTTTCTTCTGCATTGCATGTGATTGCTGATCTTAGGAGAAAACCACAGACATTCAAGATCAGAATAGCATTGTTAGGAATTTCTGCATGATCACAATTCTAAAATTGGAAACCATGCTGCCTCAGGTTAGACACCCACATAGCACTGAGTAACTTGATGTCTAGGTTGAATGTAGATGTTCATTTTTAAATATTATATTTGAAAGGATTGGCTTTCACTGACTCATTCTAACTTCTAAAAGTGAAGCTTTAAAAAGAATTTTAGGAGTCTTAATTTAGCCATTAGTTGAATATTTCAGAAAAAAATGCTTTTGAGATTCTCAGCTGGGACTGTGAGTCTGCATTAAGGCTGAGGAGAATACTTCACTGGGTTTAGTTTAACGACCTGCTAAAAACTGGCTTACCTTTCCAGACAAAAGACAGATTTTCACAAATGTCTTTCTGTTTTTCTTCAGGCTACCTCTCAGTATTTTATGCATCCAGCTTACAGGTAGAGTAGTAGTAGTATAGTAAATCTTCATGAAGACTAATAGGTTGTTCAAGAAGTTGAAGTGCCTTTGAAACAAATCTTCAGTTTCTGAAATAACTGTGGACTGGATTCCACACATTTGTTCATTACAATCTCTTTTAAGTTTAATAAATCTCAAGTAGTCATTTTCATTCCCTTATCCTGTTAATTGCATTGCTGAACACAAAAGCTGAGTTATGTGCAGGATGGTTGAGCTTATCTCTACTAGAAAGGAGTTATGTTTGGTATCTAAAGAACAATAACAGTTTGCTGCCTGGCTGATCAATGCTGGATCAAGTTCACATTCCCAAGCTCCCACTCTCCCACCTACATGTGTGAGGAGTGGAAACAGCAAAGACAGGGAGTATGGGGCCTCTTGTACACAGAAAAGTTGGAACTGAGGCTTGCCTAATAAGGACACGGCTGGCTTGCATAGCAGTAAACACTGATTTTTTTAATCCACTGCTTGTAGAAACATCCAAAGAAAAGCACAGAAATTAGCAACCAATTATTTTTTAACCTGCCCACTGTTTTCTTTCCCAAATGGAAGCAATCCATAAAGTCCTATGGTTATAAACCCCATTTTGTACAACCTCGCAAGAAATGAGCTTTTCTATATTAATTAGGAAAGAGTATCCTTCGAAATGGCTGAAATCTCTCCAGTTTGGAGTCCCTTTTAAGTAGTTTTAGTGCATTGGACACAGGATATGAAATAATGAGAAATCAAATGTTGCTTTAGGAAATAATATTTGATTTTTTTTTAGTGCAGAAGGATAGAGAGTTGGGCATGCAGCAGAGGTAAAAATTTTTTGTGATGGGAACAAGTTGCCACCTTCCCTCCCCAGTGGTCTAGGGTTTTTAAAAGAAACACACATTTTACTTCCTGGAAAATTTCTCAGTTTTCTATGCTTTTAGAAAGACATACTGGGATTGGAAGGAGTGAATATGTGGAAAAAGGTATTTCATGCCTGTGTATAAACACATACCATGTATCTGAAGTCTGTGTACCCCTCTGTAATGCTGACCCAAACAACTGTGACATGCCGATTCATGCAGTGGTCCAGTCAGAAACTCAAAGTGATCCCGAGGGTTCAGAACCTGCTGTTGTGTTTCCAGCTGGCTAGAGTTGGAAGGTCTTGCTTTTGAGCCCAATGCTTTTTTCACATGTCACGCAAAAACACTGAGCTACGGAAGTACTTCTAAAGAGCAGATAGTAACAAAATTTGTGTAATGGTCGTCTTTCCCTCTCCAACAGTTCACTGTCTTCCACAGAAGCTGACATGAACGATGTCAATACCTTCCCTGGTTTATATTACCTTTAGCCATCCCCTTTTCATTTAGCAGTGCATCATAGTCAGACTGAAGATGTAGATGATGATCACCTGTTTAATCATGGAGGAAATAAGTGATTCATCTAAAACTCTTTTCATCTCCATAAGAAAGGGATGTTTTTCCAGGATGCTTTTAACTGTTCTGTCTACTCCCTTCTAAGCCCACTGTGAAACTTAAATGCCAAGATGAAGATGTCTGGAGAGAGACAGGTTTGAAAAGTCTATTGGCTGACAAAGCTATTGGTCAATACAAAAGTGAGCAGTAAAAGTCATGGTTCAGTTTATGGTTGTTATCCTTAGCATATGGGCTAGCAGTATTTCATGGCCAGAGGGCTAACAGACTTTTGCCTTGAATATGTTTCTTTGCTAGAGCTGTTGGCAGGATTGTTGATTGCTTCAAGGGATCGGTAAGACAGAGGTCGGTACCTCTGAAAGATATATTTTATTTCTTCAACAAGAAATAAGGTCTGCCTCATTTTCTTTGAGTCTCTGTACTGTAAGAGAAACACTGCTTGTCACATCAGTGGTGCAGGACTGTCCAGTATCCATCTTCAGACTTTTTTTTCTCTGTAAATATAAAAAAAACCCACCCAAACAACCAAACTAACAAAAAACACAACAAAGGACTTTCAAAGTCCTGTGTGGTTTGCCAGCCAGCACCTATCCACTGCCTACCAGGATGCTGGTGTTGCATGGAGCCAGACTGAGTTTTATAGAGGGTTCTATTATGTCAAAGAAACTTGAGCCCTTATTTTTGTCCTCCGGGTTCAAAATGTCTGGATTCGAATTACTTTTAAATGAACAGAGTGCTAGGCCAACCCAAAATCTGAGGGTTTATTTCCATACATGATTGTATTGAAAAGTGTTATGTCTTTTAAATATTCTCTTGCTGCTGGTGGAGGAAGGTGCAGTACTTTGCAATCTGGATTGTGTTGAAAGGTTGCAGCACGTGCGAATACTTCTCAAGCACAAAGGCCTAAATATCAAAACAAGAATCTGCTTTTCCAGTTGCTCCAGGGAGGCGCCTGTAGAGTAGTGAAAGCACCTGGTGAAATCAGGAGAGAAAAAAATAAGCATTTTAGCATACTCTAAAAATACTATAATATAGATAATATAATGCAATATGGTTATATATCATTCTATGTTACATACTATTATTCAGCAATAAGTAAAAAGCATATTATTTAGAGATCCTGTGGTCTTGTAGTCAGAGATACTTTGTCAGATTATGAATCTGATATTGAACTAAATGGGTGGCTACAGTGATTCATCTTTACCTAGGAACTTTCCCCACAAAGCAGGGTTGCTAATACAGATAGGAAGGATGTATTTGCATTACCACTTTGAGAAAAAATATTCCTGCCACAGTATGTGAGAGTCATGTTGCAATGACCTGAAAGTACATCCTAAAAGTTACTGTTTCTTGGTGGTCCAGATATTTTCAGGAAGGGCAAGTCTGACTTGAACATAATGTCTCTGTAGGGGTGTTACGCTGAAGAATGTAAGACACAGCATGCTGATCTGAAAAGAGCATGTTTACACTATCACAGAGACTCCTGGAGGAATCTGAACATTTGGATTTATGGTATCAGTATAAATGACCATCTTTCCCAAAATATGGATGATGTCAGAACAACTTTCCATTTCAGTGAATAAAGCTGTCCCCATGAAAACTGCACAAAATCAGTTGAAGGACTTGCTGTTCTTACAAGAGCTCATTCTGGACTGGATTTCTTTTTTAGTAATTTTGATCTGCCACTGATATACTGCTTCTTGCAATGCAGATGCACCAGTCATCTTGCCATTTTCAGTTGTAGCCCACTGCCTCCTTTAATCTCTCTACCAAATTCTGATAACAGTAGTGTTTTAAAATCCTTGCAGTTGTCACCCTTGGGGAATACAGTCAAATGTTTCAAGCTGTCATTAATCACCCTGTGAGCTACTGGATAAAATACTTCCCTGGATTTTCATTTTCTGAATGTTTTTACAAGTGATTGGAAGCCAGGTCTTTTCTGCTGAAGCAGTTTTCAGGTCAGACTGCTCTGAGGGTACATTGTATTCTCAGTTTACAGGTAAGTTAATTTCCCAACTTTTAACTAGTGTTCTTTTTTTCCTGTAAATTTTCTGTGTAGTAGGAAAACAGGTGTTTGCATTTTATCGTAGTCCCTTTAGTTATCCTTTACTGATGTCACAGAGATGATGGCATCAGCCTTAAAAAGTAGGCAGTATCACTCTAGTACCATAGAACAAAACTAGAGGGGAGTCCTTTTTTAGTTTTATGTTACATGGGAGGGTGTAAGAAGGTACAAAAAGGCAATTTGTAGACCACTGAAATTAGCTACATCCGCTAGGAGAAAACATGACATGATGGTAAAATCTTAAGAATTTTCTGTGCACTTGCTGATGTCCTCTTAGATCTGAATATATAGATGTGGGTGTGTATACATGGTGTAAAATTCCATAATTGAGAGGAAAATAAAATCGCTAGAAATGAAAGGGTGAAAGATGACTTGACTGCATTAGATATCAATTTCCTCTGCTTTGCAGAAGCTTTTCTGAAATTCTGAAATTTCTGAAATATAGCAAATATTTTTATTTCTCTGTTTTCAGTTTTTTCTTTTTGCCTTCCAGTATCTGAGGACTGCTGGCAAGCCAACAAACCGGCACTGATTCAGTGTTCACCTTAGATAAAACAGCCTGCTTACTGTATCAATGTTGAGTGTTTTAGCATTAGAGTAGCACAGACCAGCTGAAGTTATAGACAACTTACGCAAAGGAAAAGTGCATGATTTTAAGTTTTCATTGAGTTATGAAATACCATTAGTGGCCATCACAGCCTGACCAATTATAAACCAGTTTCTGTTTCAATTTAAAATGAAACAGCTGTCCGTTGCACAAATATGCTATTGTTTTCTAGGCTGTGTACAGTTCTGAAAGTTCATTGTATGCGTGGGATCTGGTCTGAGCTGAAGAATAGCTGGTGTAAATCATTGCCTCAGTTATATACCAGGATACTGGGCCTGTCTTCGCCCAGCTGGTAGAAAGTGCTGCCTCCTCCCCTCTGTTTCAAAACTCGGTTATGTTTAATCCTGCTGCTGCAAGAATGAAGGATCCTAGCATGCTTTGACATGTTTAAATGCTTGTTCCCGATCCAAGTGTTACATAGGACAGTGCCATTAGCAATCTCTGGAAGGAAGTCTTCCTAAGTCAAGAAGGATGTGGAGGATGGGCTAATCTCTTAATGTCTGTTGTGAAGGGATTAAAGTATGGCAGTTGGTGTTACATGGACAACAAACAGGACTGTTGATGGAGGGTGATGCAGTCGTTCTCTCTTTAAATTGGGTGTGCCATCACCATTTTATCTAGTGTAAGCTAGCTCCTTCCTTTTGGAGTATGGAAGAATACAGTAGGAGACAAAATGTTGTTAAAAACATCTTTTCTCTCTCCCCTGCTCTTTTCCTCTTCCCGCTCCCCCCCCCCCCCCCCGCCCCTTTTCCCTGCCCCCCCGCCCCTTTTCCCTGCCATCTCTTCCACTCCCAGTTTTCCCAGCAAAACTTCCCCGTCTGGTCATGAGCTAAATCTTACCAAACCATCACTTAAGTGGAACTAACAGTTGACTAACAGCTGCTGTGCTGTGACCACCGCTTGTTAGGCCCACCCTGTTCTCCTCACTGCTTGCTTTCCTCGGCAGGCTGTCTGTAAGTCCTGTTGGCTCTTACCCCATGTTACAGCGCAGTCATCTTAGAGCGGATGAGCGTTCAAGTTATGATTTGCACAGCAGCCAGCACCAGGGGCCCCCAGGTGTTGGCTCCGCAAGGTATATTACCATTATAAAAACTCAGCAACAATTCCAGTTGAGTTTCCTTCACTGCTGTGCAGCTACTAACAGGAAAACGGGAGCTACCTCTGAGTTTTAACACCCAATGTGTTTGCATATTCAGGGATTTCCATCCCATATTGGTCTCAGGGTCTGCAGGGCTGAAAGGCAATGTGTCATCTAACTTTTTTTCCCTAGCTTTCTCCAAGCATTTGACCGGAGTGGCAGTTAGTTCTTTAAAGGATTTAAAGTATAAATTGTTTCATTGTTGCTATGACCCCGCATTTCCCATAACTTCTTCTGTGGGAATGCACAATCTAATCTGTTAACTGATTGAGCAGAATATTGTTTAGGTAGTTGCATTAGTGTGTGTTTGCTGTTAAAGTAAATTTTTGTTTATATTCTTGTTCATTCTCTTTGAACAATGCTCTGTGCTTCTTCATTTCAAATGCACACAGTTCAAGAGTCAATTTACAGGAGCTTAGAGAATTACCATTTAGTAGACGATCTGTTGTGGCTGTACAAAATGAAAATATGTTGTTGATACCAGTTTCAAGTAGACCTGTTGTGAGTGTGAAATAAAAATCTATAGTAAATTTTTCTACTGTGATATCTTTATTAAGAAGTTCTTCTTTGTGTAATGCTTCGTAGTGAAGTTGCTTCTATTTAAAGCATTGAGTTTGATCTTGGCTTTGATCTGAAGCTTTTGATCTTGAAAGAAGGATGTTGTGGCAGTAAAAAAAAAGGGTAGGAGAGAGGTTTTCTCCTTTGTTTTTACATGATAAAGGGATACTGTCAAGATTTAGTATGCACTAATTGGACCTACCCTTATTTACTTACATCTGTTTGCGAAGTGCGTGCAGTTTTGTATGTGGGAGGGTTTGCTCAAATACATGCTTTAATGAGCCTTACTCTTTTTACAAGAGCACAGATCTTTCGTTTGAAGCTTTCGGGGGATTGTCATCTATAGCACAGAGTATCAATTATTTTTGAAATAGTGAAAATACCTTACTAGCATTATTTTTACTATACCAAGTGTGATGCAGTCGTGTCTTTTATTGTCTCATTTTAAATGCTAAATATGAAGCACTTAAAATCCTGACCGAAGAATTTATAGTGTTCGAATTTTGCGTGGCTGACATTACTTGGGCCTCTCTGGTCGTGGCGGCGCTTGAAGATGCGCTTCGCGGGGCACAGGCAGATGCAGAAGGCCTGCGCCTGAATTGGGTCACCTGCCTGCAGCCTCCCGTTGAACAAATAAAGCATTTAACGGAGGCCTCGGTAAAGGGCTTGCTGTGCTGTAATAGGGGTAAAAAGCTGCTTTGGTTCTTGCTTTTAAGATGCGTTTCAGACCCTCCGAGGTAATTTAATAGCTGGATCCTTCAGATGTCAAGCAAGCACTGGGGGAGATCTTGCGGCGCTTGGGCGGCAGCGGTACTTCCCTGGAAGCAGCCGCAGCCAGGCCGTGCCGCCCTCTGCGAAGCCGCTCAGAGGGTGTAGGAGCGTTAACGGGACAGCGCCTGCCACAGCCGGAGCCTTCACGGCAGCGGGTCTCTGCGGGCCGCAGGGGCTGGGACGGGCCGGCGAGAGCTGCGGCGGGGCGGGCAGCGCCCCCGGCGGGTCCCCCTCCCCGGGCCGGGCCCTGCTCCTCCCGGGCGCGGAGAGCCGTGCCGTGCCGTGCCGTGCCGTGCCGTGTCCTGCCGCCTGCGCCCGCACTGGGGGAGGCGCGGAAGCCCCGGCGGGGCCGCCCCGCAGCCGGCCGGCCCTTACGACTTTAAGGCAGGCTCCTCCTCTCCGCGGGGCTCCGGGGCCGGAGCACGGGGGCGGGGGACCCCGCGGAGGTGTTTCATTTCCGACCGAGGGCTGCGGCGGGACGGGACGGACGGGACGGGACGGGACGGGCGCGGCCCCGGGGGCGGCGGCGGGCGGGACGGGCTTCCCGCAGCGGGCCCCGTGCCGTGCCGTGGCCGCCGGAGCGCGGCGGGGGCTCCCCGCGGGCCGACCCGCCTCAGCGTCGCTCTCTCCCGTGCAGCCTCTGCAGGAGGAGGGTGAGACCTGGCAGGAGTGTCCACTCGTCCAGCAAGTCAGCGCCGAGGTGAGGAGAAAACCTTTCGCAGCTGTTGCGTTGTCCCCGCTTCTTTCCCTTGCAGACCCACTCCTCAAGTTCCCCACCTGACACCCGCTCCCCGCCCCTGCCGCGCTTGTGCTTTAAAAAAAAAAAAAAAAAAAAAAGTAGTTGGTTTTGTATTAGGAATAAGAGTATTTGTGTGGGCAAAAACCCCTCCATGTGCTATTACTTTATTCAACAATAATAACCGCACCATCTAAATTTGGTGTTGGTTGCCTGGAACAACGTTTGGGTGGGTGGCTGGAAATAAATCTCTTACTTGAAATGGAAGGTGTAAGGGACAAAGCGCAGAGATTTCCTCCAGGATTTCAGCACACCGCAGTGATGACTTTCCATTTGGCAGCCTGGTCTAGCGTCAAATTCATTCTTTGTGCCGAAAACCCTTATATGCTAAGATGGAGAACACCACCTCACACTTTGTCCGTGCACAACTAACCAGATTACCTGAGACCGAGTCATTCCAGACGGGAAAAGTGCTTTTCCTCTTTCCAGTGAAGCAATGGAAAAATGTCTTGAGCCTGTTTATAGTTTCTTACTAATGCTGAATAGCTGCACTCAGGTTGCATCTTCTTCCTAAAAAAGCATTATGGTTTTGAACTCCAGGTCACAAAATGGATGCAGGCAAACCAGAGGATCAGAAAAAGCGGGAAAAAGAAAAGGAAGCAGGATGAAGTTGTTTTCCAAAAGGTAAGGGTTCACGATGTACGTTTGTGTGACGGGATAAAGGGCAGCAGATCCAGAATGCTTTCCAGTGACACCTCTCTTAAACACTACAGAGATGTCATCTAGTGTCGTCAACAAAGTGATAGTAAAGGGTGTTACTAATAAAGTTTCAATGTCACTATGGAATTATGATGAAAAATAATTAATAATCTTTTCAGATGTCTGTAATTTAGGAGAAAAAGTTTCTCTGTATTTATGTACATACTATGGAACATTCTGAGGAGGAAACAAGACGCGTGCTTTCATGAGAGAAATCAATAGCACTTGAGAGCTTCTGACAGGACCTGCACCACTGTTTGCAGATTTTTGGATACTGGTAGCTGAGAAACAGTTTTCATGGTGGATATGGGAATCGATGTGATACATATATTGAAACAAATGTTCTAACAGTGCGGTTGGCACTTTATTCAGAGGGTGAGTTTCAAAATCATCTATTTGCAATATCGATTTTGATTAATGGAAATGTGTCTAGATGGTTATTTTTAAAATTGCTGCAGAGGAGCATTAAAACTGAATACAGCCTGAATTAAATTATTTTTATACTGGTGATTTTTGCTTTATCTGTTGTGAAACATTTATTCTATAATGTTGAGTTGACCATTTAAATCACAGTGTAGAGAGGTAAGTATTAGCTGAGACTTTTACTAAATAGCTGTTTTCTGTCCTGTGGAGAAAAAAAAATGGCTAAAAGTAAATTTCCAAATGCATTATTAGAACTATGGGGTTTTTTGCTTGCTTTGGTTTTACAAACAGACTTATAATTATTTTTTTAAACCCTTGTTACCTTTAAAGGATTAAAATAGCAGTGTGTTGTTTTGGTGTTTCGACAGTACTTCTAGAATCCGTGATGAATCATTGCTGTTTCTGTAGCCAAATTCTTGCTGATAGCATGGCTGCCAACTCCTGGGATGTGTTGCCTTAGTATGGGCATTGCAGTGTAGGACAAATGTCTATGAAGTGCATTGTTGTGTGTGGGTGATTTACCAGCTCCATGGTGAGGTAAAAACACCAGATAGCATCCTTAAATTCACTACTACTTTTACATTGTAACTGGTAAACGTCACGTTGTTGTTGTACTTCAGAATGACATGAATGACACAGGTAGCATAAACTGTTGCATCAAATAATTCAGTTTTTGTTTGTATTTCCATATGTGAATGTTTGTTTGCATGTATGTGTAGCATTTGCATTTACAATCATTTTATGTTCAGTGGAAGAAGAATTTTTTAAGTTAAAAAAATGTATTATCATGTGACTTTGTGAGCAAAATGCATTGACGGTACAAATAGCTCTAGTACAAGCCACAGTCTGCATGCATTTTGAGGTAATTTTTAAATGGTAAAGAGTAGGTCACCTGCTACATCTTAACAGCAGGCTTAAAGGTGCCTTATGCTATTACACCCCTCATCATCTTTTTGTAGGAGAAAGCTTCCTCAGTGCAAAACCCCTTCTGTACCCATAAAATTCCATTGGGGGTGGGTGGGGGTGGGGGTATTCTCCTACCACTCACTCCAAGGTTTAAGAGAGAGAACTTTGGCATGTAGGTTTGCCATATTAGAAATGCAAAACCTAATGTATAAACCTAAGATATACTTACTGTTTTTGTTAAACAATACATCCTGAGTAAGGTCTGTGAGCAGAAACATGAATTAAAATTGAAGAATGCACATTGTCTTCTAATATCCATAATAATTCTCAGGGATTCAGTGCAGGTTCACACCACTGCATTGGCAGGGTACTTAACCCCATGGGAAGAAAAAGGCATTAACAATAACCTTACCTTTGGTAGTGAAACCACTGACTAGGCACAGAGGGTGGGAATTTGTCATGCTCCTTAAAAGTTTGGTCATTGCAGTGGGAACTTTCCCAATGCGGTTAGAGACAAGAGAAGATAAAAAGGGTGAGGGACCTCCCCGGTGATGGCAGACCTTCATTGTATTACTTGGTTTCAGAGTTGGTTACAACTAGATTTCCAGGATGGACTTACCTGTCAGTGTGCTGCCCAGTCAGCGTGGATGGTGCTAACCTCTAGAATTCCACTAGAATTCTTGGGTTTTAGCTATATTGGCTTGTAGCAGAAATGGCATCATACAGCAGTTTAAGTACTTGTTTGGGGATAAACAAGAGACCAAGAAAGAAAGAAAGAAAGAAGCACGTAATGGAAACTTAAGGCACTCCTGAAGAGTGTGCTATTTTGCCAGGTAGGAATAAAACCATGGAGTGAGAAGAGGGAGGTGAGAAGCAGAGCAGTAAGTAAACAGAGAAGTTAGCTGGTACCAGCTGATAGCACAAGCGTAATTAAAACAATAATAGTGATGTATTTTGCTGCGTCTAGAAAACTGAGCTTTGCTTTGATCTTGCTTATCCTTTCAAAACGAGCACTAACTTATTAAATGTAGCTTCTAAACTTTCATGTGTCTGTGCTGTCCGATTTTCCTCTATCATTTTTTTTTCTTTGTGATAGGAAGTCCTATTTCTAATACAAGATGGATGACTTTGCTATACTGAGACACCGCCAAATCAAAGCAACTGCTTCTACATCCAAGTGCAAAATCTAGGACAGAGAGATAACTCTGTATGGAATAAGTGAAAAGCAGAATTGTGGAGGAAAGGTTGCTGACAACTGCCGGGGAATTGCTTCTTGAGAAAAGTTGCCTTCTAAAGAGTTAAGTTTGTAGGAGCTGACTTTACATACATGTATATGTATTTAAAGGAACATTTGAAGATAACCATATGCTGGATAAGAACTGTGTAACTGGTAGCGCAAACTGTGCTTAAGGGGCATATGAACCAGTGGGGAAGCTCACGTAGAAAGGTGTGGTGCCGCTCTCCAGTGCGGACCTACACGTGATGGATTATAGCAGTCTAACAAATTCCATGGGTGAGAAAGGCTTTCTAGTCAAGTAACTCTTTTGCTTTTCTTCTCTTTTTTTTTTTTTTTTTTTTTTTTTTTTTTTTTTTGAGGGGGGGGGACGGACGGACGGACGGCTTTTTTTCCTTTCAGACCTTTTTGCTGCTCTGTCTCTGAAGTATTTTATTTTTTCTTAGCAGTTTTTATTACAGTGTTTCCTTTCCTGCTTCTTTTTCATCCTTTTTTGTCTGTTCTTTGTCTTCTTTAGTCACTTTCAGCACTGTTCATTACTTTCAGTCGCTTTTTCTGTTTCCTAAGTTACCTTTTTCTCACCTTGTTTTCTGTTTATAGTTCTCTGTAGATACTTGTATTATGATGTGTATGTGTATATACACAAGTTTAAACACACTCACCCCTTGCATTTCTGCTTTTGTCATCCTTCCAGTTCTTGTACATTCTTTATTCCTCATTTAATCTTGCACTGTCTCTTCATCTCATCATTTAGCTGGGCAGCACATCTAGGGATCACATCGATTATGTGAGAACATTAGAGGAGGTAGAACAGAGCTTGGAAAGAATTGGCTGGTTAAAATTAGTGTTGTTTTATTATGCTGAGTGTGATAGAAATGCTGTTATTATTATTTTTGTTGTTATACTGGATTGTGCCCGCTTGAAAAAAGATCCATGCCAGTGCTGAGTGTTGGGGAAGAGAAAACAATCCTTCAATCAGACTAGTGGAATTGTAGTATGCGATCTATATCCACTGTGGAATTTGAAGGCAAACATATCTTTTATTAGGACTCTAATTCACTTCTACGTGAAGGTCACTGTTACAACATAAAAACTGCTCGAAAGGATTCCATCAGTAGAAATAATTATTGTAGGTTGAGATACCAAGGGTACACTAGTTAGGGGAGCAACGAAATATGTGTGTGTATACGCACTAGGTAAGGAAAGATGACTTGTGCAAATTATCAAAATTGCATTTGTTTGTTTCACTTTTAGTTTGACTTTATACTGAAGCTTTGAGGAGTAATTCAACTTTTCCAGAATAGTTTCTGCTGCTTTTTCAGACACACTGTTTTCAAGCGTTTAAAGTTTGTCTGCTAGTTTACTGAAAATGTGATTATCTTTGATTATTTTTTTCCTATTGGTTGTTGCTATTGATCATTATTCTCGCTCCAGAGATTTACAATTGTCAGTATTTAAGCTCTGTTAATAACCTGAGCGAAAATGACTTTGTTGAAATAGCTGTTAAGTTTCTAATAAAAAAATGAAAACCCAAACCAGTTGTGATATGTATGACTAATACTAAATGCTATAATTCCTTTATCCTTTACCAACAAATTCACCAGTGTAACTGAAACACAAGAAGCAAATCTTGTGATTTGTTAAAATGAGCTATGGTGTTATATTTCAAATAAAAAATGTTTTGAAGTGTCAGCAAAAAGTAGGTAGGGAGAAGAAAATACGAGGTGGTAGAGAGAGAGAGAGTTCTATTTAACTAGGGAATTTATTCAGGAGGAGGTGCTTCTGCTAACTCAGGTAAAAGAATGTTAACATAAAAGGCATTAAAAATTACTTTACAACTTTAATTACCATGTATTTTTTGTTCCTCAAAATGAATGTTTTTCTTGAATCCACCGAACTGAGAATCAAAGCAAGGATCAAATCTGAAATACATGTCTTGAGCTTGTGCACTCTGTAGTGCTGGAAGAAAAATGGTTAGAAATCCTGGAGTAGTCTTCAGAGACTCTTCATTGGAGTCATTCACTGTACTTCACCTTTCCAAATTCTGTTAATCTCACAGAACTTTCTAGGAACCCTATAAATGTATTTGCTAGCCTTCACTGATTACAGAAAACATTTAATTCCTTTGGCAAACAGGGATTCCGATGACAAATTTTATACCCACCTTATGCATTAGAGTGCAGTAACTTTTGTTAAGCTGTCCGAGCAACAGAGCCTGTCATTTAAAAAACTTTCCCCCGGAATACATACAAATATAATTTCAGGCCATTAAAACTAAACATTTTCAGCAATTGGTTTTCTGTCCCTGTAAAAATAACTGTATTTATGGATTATTCAGAAACTGTAATTGTACAGCTCAAAAAAATTATTTTTTCAGGGTAGTGCTGCTTAAAAGTTCACTTAAGAAACATTTAATAGAAGATGAAAATACTATCTGTAATAATTTAAAAAAAAAAAGTAAAAATTTGAGTGGAGTTTGTGGTTCGGCCATAATAGTAATTGTTACAAAATTAGTCCAGTTCTGACCCCAGTATCAGCTGTACTTTATTTGCAGTAGTGGTGTGTCAGGATCTTGGTTTCCTTCTCAATAGCACCCATCTCTCTTAGCAAGGAAGTGTTGTTGCATAGTATATTTCACATCAAGTGTCCCAGATGGATATTATTATGATTTTGTCAAAGGGTGAATGTTCCTATTAGGGCACATTCAGGCCACGTTTTTAGATCAGTGAAGGAACTTACCACCACGCATACATCCATCCCCTTTCAGACTCTTGAGAAGACCATTTCTAAATTAGGAGAACTCGGGCCAGCACGGCCATGTGTTGAAATAGTTTGAAGTTTACAGGTAATTACATCACTGTTAATTATAGCTGTCCAAGCCAGCAGCCATCCTGTGCAGCAAAAGATTAAGGTCCCTTTTACTGTAAAACACAAGGTTTGTGCAGGAAACAAAAAGGCAGGTTTAGCGGAGAGATTTTTTTTCCTTTTAATTTGTAGGAGAAATACTGTGATGGAGCAGTGTTTGGCAATCAGTCTCATTGGAGGCATTGTAATAAGGCGATGTTTGTGCATGCTATCATATGATGCTACCAAGATACTAGGATCTTCTAATGCCACTAACTTTTCAGTCTGCTGTTTCTAGTTATGAAGCCCTATTTTTGGTTGTTGAAATGTGCTCCGTTGTACCTTAGTTTACAAATACCTTTTGTCTTTAATAAAACAGGAAATGGAAAATGTGAGAACAGTTTTGTTCTTTTCAAAATAAAACCAAAAAGCATTTGATCGTTTTAAGTACTGCTCAAATGCCTGCCCCCAACAAGTGTTTATGCAGTGAATTCTGAGCGGTGATGTAGTGAGCTTTGGGAGCAGAAAGAAGGTTGTCCCTTTTAGGGCATTTGCAACTGGAGCAACTTACATTTGGAAAAAAAGTGGTATACTGCATTCAAACACTCTGTAAGTTTTCTTGTACTATGGATTTTTTATTAGTTGGGAATATACAGTTGTGCATGGCAGCTGAATAATCCGTTTGATGTAAATGTTCTCTGGTTCTTCTTGAGGTGATTGACTGTAATGACTCCAAAGGAGGTTTAATGCTCTGCTGGCTCAAATGTGTGCTTTATTACAGTCTTACATGTGTTTTATTTCAGTCTTACATGTGCTTTATTTCAGTCTTACGTTTTTTACGTATTGTCGGAAGTAGGCTTAACAACTGTGATGACCAGTCTTAGCTATTGTCCTCTTTCCGTCTTTTTTCAGTTTAGATTGTGTTCACATACTGTATAGTAAAAATACATGTATAGGAGTCTGAAAGTGTGGACAATGTTATTTAAAGAAATACATAAGCACAAAAGGCAAAGGCTAGACCTTTTACAAAATCATAAAAAAGGTTATGGTAGCTGTTAATCTACTTTTTGATGGCCATAGTATTAAAGTAGCCATGAGTACACCTTAGCAATACCGTCATCCTCTTCTCCCCTTCCAGCCCTGCAAAAAGCTCTTTGAGAGCAAGAAGGTAGCTTACTATTAAAAGCAATACATTCTTTGTTGCTTTAAATAGACAAGATTTAATTTTTAAAAAATGTGTAAGTGGTACTATATTCATTTGGTCTGTGCTGCATATATTTTCTTGTGGTACTTTTCTTGTGGGCACAAATTGAGTGACTACTCACAGTTGTCTACTTTCTCTCATCAGACACTTTGCTTACAGGTTTTGTGAAACCTGTGCCAACATTTGAAACTAGACTCCTGTATCTCAACATTAGCTTAGATACTTATGCTATATATAAAAATATTATATGTATATATAATATATAAAAATACATTATATATATGCTATATAAAGGTAACAAATATTTTTGATCTGATGAGATCTAAGACACAAGCTGTCTAGTATCTGTGACTTTATTGGGGCAGCAGTCTTACTATGGATGAGTGAATAGAAAATATTTTCCTTCTTGAAGAACAGGGTATTGATACTTCAATTTTCCATAGTTTTGATTCACAAATGATTGCCAGTGACAATTTGCTTTATAAATTAAATACAAGAAAATTTTTGTCCTCTTGTGCTGTAAATGTGTTCTAGTTAACAATAATTTTTACTATTTAACAAGAAAAGCTTTTTATTTTTATCCAGAAAAAATGCTGATTGAAAAGAACATTAGGCAATTATGTTGTTCTGTATGTGTATTTTTCCCTTTTTTGGCTTTAATTTAGTCATCCATTGGGCATTGCCAATGAAACTTGTTAGTGCTCTAAATCTGCCATGTTCCTGTGAGAGGTGCTGTGGGAAAAGCCCACATAAAAGCAAGGCAGAAATGTGAGCTTCATCATTTCTGGAAATCCTAACAGATGCATGAGAAGGACGATGTTATGACTGTCCCAGCCACAGGAAACACTTTGGTTGACGCTTTGAACCTATGAGACAGTTTGGTCATGAGTTCCTAATGAAATCCAGTTCCTAAGAATTTGGATTTAATTACTTTTGCTCCTTATAGAATTTACTGGTTTGGTTCTATGAACTATATCCTACGTAGTCTTCAGGTTGTCTCCAAACGTGGTGAACACCCATGTCATGAGTTGGTCTTCTCCTGCACTCTTATCACAAATAGCTGAGAAAAAAAGAGACTTACGACTTAGCTTGGAAGACTGATGAGTGTCTTGCTTATGTTCTGTCATCCAGATTGCGAAAGGAAATGAAATAAAGCTAGGGATTATTAAATGTTTCCATGCTCAAGATCCTCTTTATTTCAAAGAAAAGATGATCAGCTTGGTGCCATTTCTGCAGTAACTACAGTTGTCTTGTTTTTATTTAAATTCAAGAGATTTCTCTGTGTTTTGGCTGTACTTCTGACAAATTTGGTGAAGCTACTCATACATTGACATGCTTTGCTGAACCAGGGCTTAGTCATTCATCCTCAAGATCTTTCCAAGTGACCACTTTTCTGATTGAAGGGAGATTTGACTTCTGGTAATTGCCTGGAGTGCTTTGTACTGGGAGATGTGGTGTAATTTTTTTTTTTTTAATTAGTATCTTACAGCATAGATAAAACCATTGTGGGGGGGTGGCGGGGTGGGGAGGGGATAATATTTGAGGGAGGATAATTGTAGAGTTGATCTGTCTTAAGCTCAGTTTCCTTCTACATCCTGCAATTTCTTCTGCCCTTTTTTGCCTGTTAAAGCAAAAGTAAGTGCCCTTCTGAGTGTGTGCCAGTTTATAGTGTGAGGAACCCACAAGATGGGATTCTGAGTTTATCACCCAAATTTACTTTGATTATGGCTTGACAAATATGGCCTGGTTCTTGGCAACAGGTATTACCCTGAGTAAGCCTCTTAGGTTTTCAAATGCTTAGTAAGAAATAGAAGGAAGTAAAAAAACCTGAATTTTATTTTTTGTGGAGCACAAGCAACGGAGGCATTAATATTTAGAAGTGATAACTTAAAGAGACTAGTAAGACAGGGGAAGTGATTTCAGCTTTCCTGGTTTTATAGAGGCGGATATATGAACAGAAGGTGCATTTTAAAACTTTTTCCTGTTTAACTAATTAATATACCATACTTCTGTTCTAATGCGGCCTCTTATTTTATAACATCTGTAATATTTTTCAAGGAATTAAACATTTGCTTTTCTCTGAAAATCTTCCATGCTTGTTTATCAGCATGGGAGAGGAAGCATACGTGGCAACAGAATACCTTTCTCTGCTACATGCATTGCTCCTAATTTTACAGCAGCTCGAAGTTGCAGGATTGAGTTGTATAAAAGTAGCTGAGAGGTTTTAGATATCTCAGAACTATATACTACTTCATAGTGTGATGATACAGTTTTAATGCAACTATGTGTTCACAAACTGTCTTCTACTAAAGGTTTGCAAGGCACTTTTTTATGTAAGGAGCTTATTACCATTGCATGAGATACCTCAAAAACATGTAATGTCTCTCTTAAAATTCTCTCTCCCTCAGAACTGAAATTAGAATATTTATCTGGATTTTACAGATTGTAAACCAAGGCATGGACGGACTAGGTAACTTGTCCAAAGATACCTAAGAAAGTTGGGCAGGGCAAGGAAATGTACTGTCAAGTTTGGTGTGCTAACACAAACCTTCACGGGAGGGCTCTCAGTGTTATCAATACCAAAGAATTAAGGTACACAGTTTTCCATGAAGCAGTTAGTGCTCTGTGTGCCCAAGTATGGACAGGTTGGTGATATTTTAACCTGTATTAGAGATGGGAACACAAGCTAGTGCTGTGACTGTATCTTTCCAGTTATACTGTGAAAGGCCCAGTGCATATAGCAGCGTAAGTGAAAAGATGAATTTGAGCATGGGAGGATTTGTTTTATCAATATTTATATAGCAATAGAACATAATTTCTAGTAATGAATTAAGAGTATGGTCAGTGGTTTCTTACTATAAGTATCAAACGTAAGTGTTGGTTTCAGTGTACTTTAAAGGATAATAATTTAATGGACAGCTGTTTACTTTTTTGTCTTTGGCTGTGTGAGTGTACACAGTCCTACAACTTTTAACACAAAGGGGGAGTACAATAAGAAAAGCTTGTTAAAACATGGTTCTGTAGTGCAAATAGTTTTGATTGTAAAACTTTCAGGCACTGTATGATAGGCTGTTGGAGGCATAATACTTAGTTTAGAAGCTAGAAGTGTGCCAGTGTGTTGTGTCTTCATAGCACAGAAAGAGGTATGATGGACAAGTCTGCTCCTGTCTTACTAATTTGGAGGTACTGCAGAGCTGAGAACGATTGCATACATAATTCTTTGCTATAGATCTGTACTTCCCGTAATGATGTGTGTTGCTTTGCAGCTACGTAAGACAGAAATAGAGTTGTATCTTGTGTGTTTTCTGTAGTCATCTAGCCTTCTGGTATAAAGTGGCATGTAAATAAATATTTTAAAAAGTTACATTTAATTAAAAGTATCTGTTCAAACTATCAAGTGCTCTGATGGTTTGCCAGGGACATAGCGACTTCTTCTGAAAACAAGCCATTTGGTACTTCCAGGGTGTATTTCATACCTTGCACTTGTTTTTAATCAGTTAAAGCCTGTGAATGTCCTGTATAGGAATTTGTTTGAAGTGTTTTTGAAAAGGGAGGTTGTGTAATACCAATGACCTAGATGACGTGTAGACACTAAGCCTTTTCATTTGTTTTCTCTTGTCCAGAGCATTGAGACAGGAAGCATTCTTAGAATTATTTTTAGATTTTTAAAAGTCAACCTTGATTTCCTCATGTAACAGTAATCCCTTGGCTAGGCCTGAAAGCAATGTTGTTTACTCTTCCATAGCTCCATATGCTTGCAATTTTTTGCTTCATTTTGGGTGCCTCTGTTTTTGGTTTTTGTTTTGTTTGTTGTTTTTTTTTTTTTAAAGAAGGTACTCAGAAACTTCGATTTGTGTTAGATTGTCATACTTGGAACTCTTTGAGTATAGAAGTGCGCAGAAGTGTATCCATGATACACTTCTCATTGTGGGTCTGAATCACAGTAAGTGGTTTGATGTGTTGCAGTCTGGTGAGCTGATCACGTCTAAAAGATTACTTTCTTGCTCCATAATTCTGTTGTCTTCATGACATCCCATTTGTGGTGACAGAAAGACGGCTCCGCAATTAAAAGGCAGGGATTCTGCTTTCCTTCTTAGCTTATGTGCTGCATATTAATATCTATACTGAGATTGGTAGATGTAGTGACAGTAGTTACAGTTCAGGGAGTCCTGTTTGTTGTTGCTGGTGGCAGAGCAATGATTGATGGTTTCAAGTAAGGGAATTGAAACGTTAATTGTTCTTTGTGCTAGACATTAGCTTTTCAGTATCTTACCCGTACTTGTTTTGCAATACAACTTTGATGTTTCCAAATCATGTGCTAGCCAGTGTTTGGCTATATTCCCTTCATAAGTAAAAAGCTAGAGTTTCTCAGCTTATCTCTTCCCGAGTCATCTTCCATCTCAGTATTTTCATTACCCTCAAATGTTAGAATACACCAAATGATTAAAATGTTAAAAAAAATGTATTTTCATGACAGAATGAAAAATCCCTTGTGATCCAACAGATCTGCTGTGGAAAAACAGATCTGCCGTGGAAAAGTTATTGAAGACTATTGTGTGAGCTTTACTTGGCAGTAACATTGAGAGTATCTGTTAAAGTTTATAAAAACCTGATTACGGACACAGAAACATGAACTCTGGATTAATCACCTACAGATTTCCAAAATAGCTCAATATTAATTACACATAGGAAAATCTGGAAAGTAAGAGAAATCGGATCAATGTACCATCACTTTCATTATTGTGATTCTAATTATATTTACAATTTTTATAGATTTTTAAGTCACAAAATGGGAAGTGACCAAGCCATGGAGTGTTTTCAACACAAATAATGTCCTTGAGATTTTGCAATGCTTATTGCTGCTCATGCGCTGGATGAGAAGATCTAGTTAGGCATAGGAAAGGAACTGCAGAAAGAAAACAAAGCTCCAGGTTTCCTGGTTATGTTCCCCCTCCCTGGCCAGTACCTGCATTTTCTACTGTGGAGGATCCTGTTCTCCTGCAGGAATATTACAAATAGTTCCACTGTTGGCCTATAAAACACTCCAAAACTGGACTTAGAAGTAAAGTTGCTTTAAGTTACAGGTAAGGAGAATTTGGGTACTAAATTATGTCGTGTTTGCTTTTACTGTTACGAGATAGGGGATGGGAATGAGAAGGTATATGGAAGGAACATCAAATTAAAGATGCCCTTACAAGGATATCCTTCATATTCTGGAAGCTGGCATATAGTGCAAATGGCTTTTTCCCCCCAGTTTATTCAATTCATTGCCATCTTGGCTTAGTTAAGAGTGGCCTGGGTGGGTGTTTTGCAATGCGGACTCTTTCCAAAGCACTGGCAAAGATTTAACAGTAAATCCAGCTGAGTTCCCTTGAGGGTTTGAGCTGGAATTCTGACTTTCGTATTAAATTAGGCATGGTTACAAGACAAAATTATTTTAAGTTTTTATGAAGCATGTGACTGACAGAACAGGCAACTGGGATGCAAATCATTTTCATGTATGTTTTCTTCGTTGGGTCAAAAATATATTCAGGATACAAAAGTTTCTTATTTATGGGACTTGAAGGGACATCAATAAAAATGCAGGTTTCAGTCTTAAAAATAAAAAACCCCAACCCCGTTAAACTTCTTTGCCCAAGTTTCCTTTGTTTGAAGATTTCCCCCCAAAAAAGGGCTTCCGTTTTTTTTCTAAACACCTGAAACTTCATACAACTATCCCATGTATTTCAACCAGACATTGTTCTGGGTTTTTGGTTGTGGGTTGGTTTTTTTTCCTGTTTAGACTTCAGTTATATTTTTGAAATACTTAAGCATATTCTGTGATGTGGCAATGGCCGACTGGACTTCCCGTTTGTTTCCTTGGGCCGCTTTATATCTACACTGCTGTGATTCTTTATAGCAGGATGCTGCAGCTATTCCTGCCAATATTTTGGGTTATATTACGAACAAAAGTAATGAAATAAACATTGTCCTATGCCACTTTGGGCAGAAATTTCTCTTAACACTTTGAAAGGACCCATCACCATGTTACAATTATTTTTTTAACTCAGAATTGTGCTGCACTTTGGAAGTAATCATATATTTGAGAAGTTTAGGTCGATATATAATTAGATAAAACAATATTAAAAGTTTTGGCAGTCAGTCACCCATCTACACTCCTCCATGGTTCCTGCTGGATTAGTACCTTGCTGGTGTCAGGGTTAGCACTGCTGGGTGCTTAGAGGGAAATGAAAGGTAGAAAGGTAGAGCGATAATAATCATTGTCAATCTCTCCACAATACCACATAGCAAATGCAGTTCTTACATTTTCATTTCCTGTCTTGCATCATATCCCATCTACCTGCATTTGCACATTGGTATCTTACCATGTTCCCTGCCTTCATTTTTCTAAATTTGTAGGGAAGACTTGAATTTCAGTAACCTCTTTATTTCTCCCTTTGCAAAAAAGGCTATCGTGAGGGTGAAAATCAATTTCTAGCCAGAGAATGTTTATTGATACACTACTGTAAGGAATACCTGTCCTTTACCTGATCTAAACCTCTGCTAAGCTTGGTGGTTGTTTTTTTTTCTGGTTTGCCTATGAAAAAAGAGGAGATAAAAAGTTAATGTGTGCTTGTTTTGTTCTTTTTAATGGGATCAATGGGAAACAAATACATCTTCCTGTATGGAGCAACTCCCCTGCTACTACCAATACACTTGTCCTTCTTTCATTTCTTTTTGTACCATTGTGCATCTGTTCTTGTGGAAGATTATGTTGTCATACAATATAAACTGAAGAGAACCAATTCTTTCTGAGTGTGCCTGTATTGATTTTATGAAGGATTTTAGGCATTTTTGGATGCAAAGAAAATGCTAAGACATAAGAACTGAAATTAAGTTAAGAATCTAGTGGTTTCATTTTAGCTCAGATGTGAGTAACACCTCATGAAGGTATCTTGCCTTAATCTGCAATCAAAAAGAATCATAATTTGGAAGTGGGGATTACATGTGGCCAAAAAAAGCAGTATATAATTTGGCTTCATCCAGTGGCTCTCCCAGTCATTTTAGATGCTAAAAGAAGGTTGAGGACTAGTGCTTTTGAAGCAGGCCTTTCTGTTACAAAGTAAGCTGCTCCAGAAGGGTTTGGGTTTTTTTAATGCAAATTGCAATAGAGCAACTCTTAAATGTTTACCCAGATTAAGTGTTTTTACCGTATGCTGATGGTTTTGATAACTGGACTGGGTTTCTGGGGAGAACAGTGACTATATAGAGCCTTTTGTTTCTCAGTTTAAGTATGGACAAGATTGGCAATAGCTCAAAATTAGCTGTATCTAAAACTTGCTGAGTGTTTTGGGTGAGGTACGCCCTTCCTTATTCCTCCTCTGTGGGAGTGGCTACTAAAGCAGTTAACAAGTCGGTATTGCTTAAAACCTTTTTTGGATTGCTTCAGCAAAAGCCAAGGGTAAGACAGATTTGAAGATACATATGAACATCTGAGACGCTGAGTTGATGCTGGTTCTCTCAGCCTTGTATCTTTTGCAGGCTTTAAAGGCATTCCCCCTGGAAAAAAAAAATGAATGAGTTTTCCATTATTTACTCTGGTGTTTTTATGTTATTAATTTCATTTTTTTAACATGTAGCATTCATTCTGGAAATCTGCAGGCCATACAGGGAGAGAGATATGTTTGAACTGAGCAAGATATGAAGACTGAATATGTTGTGTATAAGCCAGTCAACGTGAATGCTCAGTTAAAATGCTCTTTTAAAGTCAAAACCATTGCTAGGTCAATTGACATGATGGTCGGTAAATGGGGGAAGGGAACGAGTATTTACAGTCCCACCGTAATTAATTGGGAGAGGGCTGAGAGAGGTGCCTGTTTATTACCTCGAAGACAGGAAGAAATAGTTTAAGAAAAGCCAATATGGGAGGTGAACCTGAGCTTACATGGGATCCATGCTGTAAGTTTTCAGGGAAGGAGTACTTGTCCTTTTTAAGAGAGGCATTGTCCCAAATGAGAATATCCATCTCCCAGTGAGTGCTGAGAGTGCTCAGCAATTCCCAGCCTTCATGGCCTCCTGACTACTTCACTATTAGGAAATTTCTGCATAAAATATTTTGAGTTTTGTATTCTTTCTAATGTCTTGGCTCCCATACAGAAGCCAAATGTTACAATCTTCTCTGACTGAACTTTAAGATTAAGTAATGGAGACTCTTTTGAAGTCTTTAGGAAAACCACTTTCTTTACTTCTCGGAACAGCCAGAAGAGCTCCCTAAATGCAGGAGCGGGGAGCCTAGTGGGGAAAAGATGCCTTAAAACTGACAGTGAGAAGTAGAATCTGTACGCCTTGGGATCTCTTAGAAGGTGTTTTTGGAGGAACTAACTGCAGGATAAATTGTAACAGAAAGCAAACTGGTTAAACCGGGAGTTCCTGTTGCTGCCATCATAGAAGTATTAAAAATAGATTTCACAGCAAACAGGATGTCTGGTCATAACTGTGCAGTTTCGGTTGCTCGGAATTTATGCAGTTGACCTGCGCTGAGATCAGAGAGCAGTGAGGAGCCTTGTGACTGCAAATAAAAATCCCATTTAATCTGATCACACCAACACGGCAGCTCCTGGAAGGAGTGGGCTAGCATTTAAGGGTAATGCGGAGAAATGATTTAGTACCTCCAGGGAACAGCACATATGCTGCTCCTACTTGGGGGTGGGACACATCCTTTCTGAAAAGCTGCAGTTTTACCTGGAGTTCTGGCTGCTGGAACTATGTATTTTCTTTTAATAGTGGTATTAAAATTCTTTTTTCTTCTCTGGTACTAGATTTGGAAGTAGGCTGTCAGGAGGACAGAGATTTTATTCCAAGTTCCTGAACTTGTTGTACCAAACAAATTAACAAACTGATAGTTTTGGGAGGCAGGCTGTACTGCCCAGCCAGAAGGACATCGTGAACACTCATGCATCATGGCAAGTGTTCCCCATTGACCATTTAAAGTAGAACTATTACGAAAATTATTTCTTCAACCTGACAGAGAAGCAGGCATGCATGCAGCTTGAAGCCTGTACCAGGCAGCATTGACATTTTAGCAGGAGAACAATCTGTATTCACAGCCCCTATCTGTTGTGTGATGGCAGAGGAGAGGGTCAGGGTGACTCCTGAGAGCTGGAGCACGCAGGGCCATTCTCACTGCCATATGGAAATATAGGGTTTTTTGCACTCATGTTGTTGTGAAATGTGGTCAGCTGTGCCAACAGCCCTTAGCTGAAATTAATCTTTTCTATTGTGTGCTTTTCTGTTGTTGGGAAAAATTTCATCTCTTTCAACTGAAGAGCAGACTGCCTTAAGTTTTAAGCAGCAAATCTATGAATGTAACAAAAGACAAAGTAAAAAATATCTGAGATACTACTTTTAAGAGTTGATAGCAAGTGCTGAAATCTGTTGAAAATAGTGTTAGCATGGTTGCATAAAAAAGAGGCTTAAGAATCAATATTAAAAGCCATAAAAATAAGGCTACCCTTTTCCAGTGTTTAGAAGAAACAAGCTGTTTCAAAGTCAGCCTATGTCAGTATATAAACATTTTTTCTTAATATTCAGCTGACTTCTTCTGAGTAATTAATTTTGTGTTATTTTAAGAATTTTTGAAACTATGTTTATTGTCCATGAATGTGTATGCAGTTTCTGTGAATCAATATTACAGAAAAGTGTTTTCCAGATAAGTGTACCTTGGTAAAAAAATGAAATAATAATAGTATTGATAGAGCGTCAGAAATTTCCCCAGACCAGTGCTGTGGAACAGTTGCATGTCAGTAGTAGGCAAGGCATGTCTTGGAGAATGAGTATGGTTGCCACAATTAGGTCTTCTGGAGAGAAAAAAAAGGGGGGGAAGGGGGAAGGAGGCAAGGGAGAGAAGGAATTTCTGTTACTTTGTGTTGCTCTGGATCTCAACTTTGTGGTGATTCACTGAGATTGGTAAAGCTGTATATATCGATATTCATTTTGGCTCACTGCCAAGTTCTTAGGTTTTGGTAGTGCCCTACTTTCTGATTTTTCTTCCTTTTCCTTTTAAAGGAGGACATTGGCTTACAGCATCAGAAATTCTGTGGCTTATCAACATACGTCTTAATGGCATACTTGAAATAAAAGTTATTTGGAATAGGTATTCCTGGCTTATTTTTCACTGTCTTTTTGCCAAGCCATTTGTTTACTGAACCTTTGAAAAGAGAGATATAAATTTCAATTAACTGAAGGAATGTACAACATTCAAATACCGCGCCCAGCCTGCTTAGGAGGACAGTATTTTTTTTGTGCCTACATGCCCTTGAATAGTTAAGGGGCAGGTTTTAGACTGATGTCGGTTCGTAGTGGAAAAATACAAGTCTGACGGTGTTGCTTGAGAAGGCAAACTGTAGGTGAAAGCAAAACACTGGAAGAACGTATGGTAGAAGAACTATAGCCTTCTTAAAGATATGTAACCATATTAGTGTAATGGGATAGACAATGAGCTTTAGTCAAATTTTAATTTCCTCTCAGACTGAGGGAAGCTTTCTCTAAGATCTTATTTACCTTCTTAAAATAGGCACTGTGTGTGTAAGTGTGTATATATATGTATATATGAAGATGATTTAGCTTTCCCCTCTTTTTCACCCCAAAACCCAGAAAGAAATGCTGTGTTTTAAGAAATGTGATTGTCAATTTTTAATGGGTTCCATTATAACTTTTTTAGTTTAAAAGAGGTCAGTTCTAAAAGAAATTTGTTAATACTGCTTTTTTGACCTTGTTGGGAAAGTGCGATTAATCCCTTCTAAGTCCTTGCTTGGTCCTCTGCAAAAGGCTTGTCTTTTCCTGGGCCATGGTACGTTTCAGCAAAGTAACTGCGCTGGGGTAAGACCACACACACTTGGGTCAGAGACAGTAGAGGATGTGGATCTAATTCTGAAAAGGTGGGTTGGCCTACTGCACATGTATTTCAACACCCACAGAAGGCTTCCTTCCTCCCTGCCTGACGTCTGGCCAGCTGTCCCTGCTCCCGCCCGTGGACGTTCCGTGGCCGGGTGTGGGCAGAGCTCCGCTTACAGCCCGGCTGCTCTTTCTCAGGAGGTATGCTAGGGGCACAGCAGCCTTCCCTCAGAGTGTGGGGAGACATCCCAAAGCTCAGAGATGGTTTGAAGGTTAATTATCCAGTGTGGAAGGCGCAGAGGCTATGCGGAGGGTGCGGCCAGGTCCTGCATTTCTCCCTGCTGACTCTGAAGGCATCCAGGAGCCAGCTTGTCATAGCCTTCTTGCCTGGGCCCCTTCTGCTGTGAAGTAGCCACAGTAGGTCTTCAGAACCATCAGTACTATGCAGGCATGGAGTATGTTGCAGCTCCTTGCTAACTAACACTAAGGGACTGTGGCTGGAAGCTTTTAAATATTTTTTTTGAGTCCCCATATTACCAGTTTATAGGCTCTTGAGTGGTTAGGTCAATACATTGCATGACTTCAGGGAGGAAACTCAGATACCAGAAAAAATGCCAAGTTTGTTCTTACCTACATTCTAGCCCCAAACTATCACTGTTTCCCCTTATCTCTTGGAAGCCACGACACTGAAGTGTTTTGTGTTTTGTGCATGCATCCACAGGACAATGAAATCCACAAACACTGCATTGTCAATCAGCAAAATACATTATTGATGGTAGGTTTTCATAGAACAGATCATTAGTGGGCACTCTTCCATTGTGGATTAATAGTAACTTGTCAATGTTTTAATGGGCCACTTGGCCTGATTTACACTCCTTTTGCTGAAATGTCAGTAGATACTTATTTTTGTTTTTAAATTACGACCTTTATGAAAAGAAGAAAAAAAGGGTAAATAAAATCATAAAACTCAATCTCACTCAAGACTGAAGAAATTCTGTTTTTTGAGTCAGAAGCTCAGTCTTCACTTTGCATGTTTTTTGTACCGGGGGTCTATACATAGGAGCACAAGGCAGAGGCTGTTGCATGCTGTTTTGTGAAGCAGAGTGCATAAAAGTGTAAAAGCAGCTTTTGTAGCCCAAACCTTATTTGGTCTTTTGTTGGTCCATCAGACATTTTAATACTGGCCATTTTCAAATCTAGGCAACATAGTTCTGTAGTGATGTGCTTATTCACAGGGTTTCTGTCCCTAGTCAAGCTCTTCACAGGCATATGATGCCCATGCCCACAGTAGTCCCTGTTTACTATATCCCAATGGGGGGACAGGCAGTTTTTCATGTGACATGAAAGAGAAGGATTGAAAAGCTCAGGTTTAGCTGAAATTAGTGTAAGTTTCTGCAAAAGTGGTATGCACATATTTATGTTCTGGGAATGCAGGTACTGAATTAATGTTTGCAGATCTGGTCTTTTAAATTATTTTTTTGTTGTTTTAAAATTACTTTTGTGTTTGGAGTTTGAATGTGAGGACTTGAGTAGCGTGTCTGCCCATCAGCTGTGATGGAGAATTACTGTCTGTTTTGAACGAAGTGGTTTTTAGTCCCATGTCACATTTAGTTTCAGTGATTCCATGCATTATGATCCATGTAATGGAATTACTTTGTGTGAGTTGGACTACAGTGTTCCATGTAACAAAAAGCCACTTTATCTCTTGGAATAAACCTGGACTAGTTTAAAGCAAATGTGACTATGTACATTGTCTCTTACAAAACTGTGAACTGGTATAAACTTTGTGTCACCTGAAGAGTGTAATGTCACTACACTGGTTATAAAACAATATAGAACTTCGTCCTCTACCATCAGCTTACAGAGAAGCTCAGTAGTTTTGTGATTGTTTTACTTCACCTACATAAATGTTCATACTGCCATTTTTGGGGAGTGGCATGACAATTTTCTTGTTAAAAGGCCATGGAAGAGTAATTTAAATGTCCAAATACATAAGCGATTGTTTTATTTTTTAATACCCCCCTTTCCTGAAAATGAGAATTTCAGTTGAATAAAGAGCAAAGTGACTGAGCTCCTCCAGTAATCTACTGTAGGTTCAGTGTTTGTGCCTTTCAGATTACAGTGGCTAGACATGAGCGAGGTAAATTGTTCTGGAACCCCATACAGCATGTATAGATAGAATGGCTGCACCCAGCAGTTTCTGGATCTTTTTCCACAGTGCAGAAATACCACATCATTTAGCAATATTAGAAAGATCAGTTTGGAGACATTAGTGTAGGATAACAGAGGAGGGTCTGTCCAGCCACATTACAATAGTGTGGCTGTAGGATTAGGTATGCCTAGTGACTTGGATTGCATTTCATAGCTCTTCACAGATCAGTCAGTACTTTGCTTTCTTTCTTTGCTTTTCTATCACAAATAGAAAAAACATTCTGTGTTTCACATCTGTAACAGTGGAGATAAAACGGTAAGTTAACTGCAAAATTGTGGGCCAGTGTATACCAGATCAGACATCTGTGTGCCAGATAGGCATGCTTCTGGGAGAGCGTTTCTGCTCAGTGGTCTGCACAAGATGCTGTTCTTTATTTAAGCCAGCTTTAGATGTGTTTCTGTGAAAGATGGAGATTATGGTTTACACAATTCATTCTTCCTTCTTAACAGTTCCTGCATCTCATCTCCTTTCCTGTTTTGTAGCAAGTTTTCTCCTGCTGACTGTTGCTGAGACAGTGGCTCTAAATTCTTCTGCTGTTGTGTTTGTTTTGCCGTGGCAGTTGTTAACTTGCAATAAAGAAACTTTCATGTGTGCCCTGTAGTTTCCCCTTGACTTTACCTTTTCCAGATGAAACAGGGCAGCTCTGTGTAAGCTCTAGAGGGACAACTACAAGCTTCTGCGTCCTTAGCTGGATGATGGTCCTCAGTGAAATAGGTGGTTCTGTGTAGAGTCCTGTGAGACCTCCCTTCCCCTGTGTGGAGGAGTTGTGTGCATGGCCTCAGAGATCTCTCTGCAAGTATCTTTGTTTACTGACGGTTCCCCACCAGCCATTAGCCAAGATACTTTACCCAACTCTTACAGAATGAAAACAGGTTCATCTAAAAGGACCTACTTCCCCTAAAACTGTAATGCACACTGGCATTAGTAATACTGATTTTTCTTCTGAACCAGTACAATCCCGTTTGTGTATTGCCAGTAGGTATTTTTGTGGGTTTCAGTGGTTTTTTGTTTGTTTTTTTTGGTTTGTTTTGGGGGTTTTTTTTGTTTTACTTACTCTTAGAAAAGTTTGCATTAGTTCAGTAGTATTCTTGTTACTCTGCCTGGCTCGCTCCAGTTATGTTCTTCTGAGCTGCTGAGTATCAACGACCAAATCACTTTCCACATTCTGTATTCCCCATTTTCCCAGGTAGGATGGCATTGCATGCAGAATACAGGATGTCAAGACATGATCTTGCAGCCCCTGGAGTTGCTGGCTGTGATCAGGCATGGCTGGATTCTTCAGCCTTCAGATCCTCAGAGAGACAGAACTGTGAATAGCTGGTAGCTTGTGCCTCAGTTGACCTGAGAAGTCACCCTAGCGCCACGCAGGTTTTTCTCTCCTTCTGCTTAAGTCCAGGTGCTGACCTACCTCGTGCTTCTCCAGCACTGCTACCAGAGAAGAGGTTACATCTGAAAATCGAGTTACCTGCCACTACACAGCTTCGAATGGCAACCACAAGCTTGCTTACACAGTGTTTTATCTGAATTACATAAGTCATTCCTTCTTCCCCTATGCCCTTTTCCTTAATTGTTTCCTACAACAATATATTTGCTTCAAGGACATTGCCATCTGATTTCAGAAGAGAGGAAGAAAGCTGATCAGCTCCCAGGAAATTCCTTTAGGAACTGCAGGGGCTGGGCTTGTGATACTATGCTATTAATAGTTGCTATTCAGAGATTTTATGGATGCTACCTTTCACCTCCTAAAAGGATCAAAGATTATTTTGGTCTTGTTTCCTGTCACATATGCTCAAGTAAAGCTAATTTCATTGTATATGTGTTTACCCATATATTTTCTCTAGTAACTTGGCTTATTTAAATCAAGTACAACAGACGGATGTCAAAGACAACAGATACAGTAAATGCTAGCCAGACAGAGGAAGGAGAGTCAGGACATAATGACATTGAAAAAGAGCCTGTGGTTTGCTGGACACTGTAGAAAAGTCCTAGAAGTACCTGAATAAACTTCAGGTGAGTTTACAGTCAACCACAGGAAACACATCCAGGGGAAACCTGGCCTTCATGGATTCTTACACTTCTGGGACAACTTAGTTTTGCTGCACGATGCTCCACTGTGACAGGGTGAAGCTCTTGCTTATTCAGCCTTGGTAGCCTTGCACAGCAGCATCAAGGGGATGGGTAGGATGGTGGGTGCACCCGCACCTAGGAATTGGGATGTGCAAGTCTGCTTATCCTTTTGATGCTGATGAACTGAATGCCTTTGGGCAAACTAACCCATCTTAGTTTTTCTCCAAGTGACCCAACACAATAATTGTGTTCATTACAGATGTCTGCAATACCTGTGTCAATGGGTATCACAGGGAACGCACAGTGTGGTGATTTCGAGTGTATGATGTGTAGGCCTCTGCTCCTGAACAGCCTGGTTGGCCTACGTTACTGGCTTTACCTTCCGGCTTTAAAGACTCACTATCCATCTTTTCCTGTATGCTGTAGTACTTTTTGAGGAATGGTACAAAATGGGCATGAGTACAAAAATAAAGAACTATGAAAAAAGATGAGTATTGTAGATCATTCAGATCTGCTTGGTGGTGTTGCTACTGTTTGTATTGCACCAGTGCCTTATGTTGTATGCAGGTACTGCATGTAAAGCTGTATAAGGGGGAAAATAATTCTATTTGTTGTGATGTTAGCAACTCAGTGCTCTTGTTTCGCTGCAGAGTGTTTCATGAGCAAGGCTTCCTGACCACATATTTTGCTCTTTCCTAACCTCAGATAGGATAACATAACATGATCAGGCAAAAGCCATGTATGATAGGGCAAATGCAGAGGTAGTGATTACATTCTGGTGAGGTCCTTAGATTGATTCAGTAGTTAGAGCTAACTGCTGAAATATCTTGCAAGGGGATTGACAGGAATGCAAAATCTGCTAGTAATATATTTCCTAGTTTTTATTTGTGAAAAAAATATTAAGAAAAATCAGATCAGATGATGTGGGGAGTGTTCTTTCAGCATTGTGAAGAAAGGTATTTGAGTCTGGGAGCTCTGTCTTTTGTTTTCCCAAAAATTAAGTTATACTCACTGTGGATTGATTTCGACAGAAGCAGTGTTGAGCTCCACCCAGGTTGTCCAGTTGTCACAAAACTCATGCCATCTCCAAAGCTGGGCTGAGAGGCCTGAGCCAGTTTTGAATCATGCTGCTTGGCCCCTCGCGTGGAGTGCATGTGTGTAGTATTAGTTAGACAGAAGTATTTTTCAGGTTATCATAAACACTAATTTAAAACACAGGTGGAAACTCCTCCCAGCTTGTTTAGGTCCATTACTTCTCTCATAGTCTGGTAGTTCACAGTAGTCAATTAAATGTGCTGTATATGCATCATTAGTTAAGATGAATTATACTTTGATGGTGACAAAGAACCTGTTTCTTTAACTTGTGTAAGAGTAACAGAAATAATTTAATTTTTAATCTGTTCTTGGTTCATCTGGTTTTCTGCTGTGTAGCTGAAAATGCAGTGACAAGTGTAGCTGGTTTTGCGTAATTTCCTCTTCAGGGAAAGCCTGATCAGGCAGGGCTTTTTACTACATTAATCTTATTAAATTTTACCAGTCATCTGTTTCCCTGCCATGAAGTTCAGCTTATGATGGAAAAGGGGAAGAGACAGAGACAAGCTAACATTTTTAGTGACTCTGGGTAAAACAACTGTAGCCCATCATAGCAGGAGCCTAGAAGTCTGTCATCATCTGTGTGGACAGGGCAAGTGTGCCAATCTGTTGCTCGTCTTCCACCTGAAATTACAGTGGCCTGTGAAGCTGGTTCTGTCTGATGATGTGCACAACCTTAAAGGACAGAAAAAAAAATCTTCATTCTCATACTTGCTAATGGCATTAACTCTGCTTTAGGATTTTTAGTGTTCTGATTCACATCTTTCTCTGGCATTGTATGGGTAAGGAAGAAAATACTGTTTCTCTCCAATTATTTTGTTGTAAACTACATATGTGCACATGGATGGTATACAACTGTGAAAGCTTTTAGTCTTGATTTTCAAGAGGCCCATCTCTGGCTGTCACAGACTGTTGCAGCTGTGAGGAAGAGTAGATCAGTGACCATTTAAGTCAGATGAGAGACTTCCATTTTCTTTTTTTCCTCCCAGTATTTTCCATGTTAGCAAGCTTTCAGAAGTTTTCAGAATCCAGGCTCTTCTTTCATGAGTATGCATCACCCCTCCAAGTTTCCTTGTAGAACTCAGGGAAAGAAGTGGCTTGATTAGCTTCCCTCAGCCCTCACTGTGGTTCTCCATGTTATTAACCATTAAACTCATTGAGCTAACAGCAGAGAATGGAACAGATCAGAAGGAAGATGTTATGCCTGTTCTTCTTATCCAGTCCTTTCATTCTCTGAGGATCTGATAGGCACAGGGAACTTAGCATTTGGGGTTTGCAGTCACCATCTGGCCCTCTGTTTGTCTGGCCCTCTGTTGGCTTTTTTCTTTTGTTACTTTTTTGTTCCTCAGCCTCTCTCAGATGGGTAGGAGAGCTGTCCTAGTATCCTTCTCCTTTGTAATACACACATAAGATGTGAAGAATGGCCGCTTTAAATCAATCCTTACATTTATCACAGAAGCACCCTGCAGTGATGTCAGCTGGCAGATTCCAAGTGCAGTATGTTTTATTGCTTTGTGGGCCAAAAGGTTGTGCAATGACAGCGATCTTTGTTGTTCTTATTTTCCATCCAGTGTGCAGCATCCACTGTCTTCTAGCTGATGAAGGTGAGTTCTTCCAAGACCAGGCTCGGCTCTCTAAATCAGTGCGGGGGCAAGGTGTGTGTGTGACGGGGACCAGAATCTAAAGATTACTCCCTTTCATAGAAATAAGGGAATACAGGGAGAACCTTGGTAATGCTTGGTGCTGTTGTACAGAGTAGTTGCATCTGCTGTAGAGAGCTGTTGTACGTAGTGATGCTGTACATCATACAATGAAAGATTTCCAGCTTTGACCATGTAGTTTGGCAATATTTTCCATGACAGAAAGAACTATGTGTAATAGCCTCAAAGTAAAATACACAGAAGAAAATCAAACTTGAATCTAGATTTTTTAAAAATCAGATATATTTACTCAACTCCTGTTGAATCTCATCAAACTCTGTCCTTCCGACTGTTAATCTCTGGTATGGATTGTGAGACAAGCCTGACCTATCTAGCTAACAGGACCCTTGGGTAAATGCAAAGTATAGGAAATAACTTTTTATTTGGTGTCTGTAAAATGCTATGATCAAACATCAGTTTGTGATTTTAAAAGTGGGACTGGACCGGTGTGTTTGCTCTTGAGAAGTCTGCTTTGCTGAGCAGAGCTCAAAATGTGCATTGATCAGATCTCATGGATTATTATCTTTTCTTCAAAGTAATGTGCATCTGATATGAAAGCATCTGTCTTGTGTGAATTTCTTTTCGATTTCACAGTGAAACAATTTCACTCAAAATAAAATTTTAGGATAGGAGATGTTGATCCAGTCCTTTCTTCATTTCTGAAAAATTCAGCAGGAAAAATGAAATGTTACAGTGCCCATCAAGACTTTTCACAACACTTATGGCTTGTGCAATGAACCCAGTTCACTACATCTTAAGCATGTTGGGTTTGGACTGATGCCAAATTTATAACCGATATTACAAATGTATACTGACTGACATTGCACCACCTGATAGCAGTAGCAGTGGTGTCAATGCTTCCCTTTTGTTTTCAGGTAGTCCAAAGTCTTTCACATTCTGAGCATCTGTGCAATGTTCTTAATCCTGGTGTTGGTAGGAGCTGAAGGCAATGTAGAACATTGCATAAAATTTTCCACTGCAAAACAGTGGTTTCCTAAGAAGGAAGAGAAGGCAGAAAATACAGATGTCCATTGATTTATTAATAGACAGTGCTTTTAAAAGTGTCTGCTGTATCCATTTTCCAAGGAACACTGATTTCAGCACTGGAAGGGATTGGGGATTTAGGTGGAGATAAATTGCAGCCCTGAGCATTTTAATACAGAAAATGAATAATTTCAGGAAGACAGGTAAATATTTAGATATACTGAACGTTCACACCATCTCTGAAGCTTACGCACATAATATCTTGAAATAAAATGTGGTGGTTAGAAGTTGCATGGTCTTATCCCTTTATCCCTCTTGCAAAGAACAGTCATTGTTGATTTTAGTTCCTTTCATGATTCTTTGGCTTCCCTGACAGCTTCCTTGGCATCTAAGCTAACTCTTTATTTGCTTTGTATAAAGATCCAGAATCTGACTAAAGAGTCTGTTAGTGCTGTGGTGTGAAGGTTAACTGATGCATTTAGACAGCAATAACTCTTTCTTTTACCCTGAAGCAGTGCTTTACTTGTGTACCAAAACTTCAGGTCCAGTTGCAAGATCTCAGTGTGTTTGATGTTCAGAAGAAAGCACTTACCTCAGACATTTATTTGTTCAACTGTGATTGACAGCCAGCCATCTCTGTGGTAGAATTTGGCACGTGCATAGCAGAACGGCATCACTGTGGCATGTGTAAAATGTGTGTCGACAATGTCCACCCTTTAGGCTGGGACATAAATAAAACTCTACCTAATTCATATTGTGGGGGGTTAGAAAAGCAGTATGGTGCTAGTCTGCTCAAGTATAGTCATCCTGTGTTTTGAATAGTGAAGTTTGGAGCAGAAACTTGTGGGGGAAATGTCAAAACTTTTGTTGAATAAGCTGGTTTAGGACTTGTGATTTTAGATAGAACTGGGTAGAGTGGGTGGGTGGCAGAATGACAATGAGTGGGAAAACTCATGAAAAAAATTAAACTTTGATCAAGCACGCTGGTGGTCTCAGACAGGATGAGATGGCAGCTCTCCTGTGGCCTCAGTGAATGCCTGAACTGAAGTGAAGCAGTAGTGTTCACAGAGAAGCAGTAGTGTTGACAGCGGCGATGTCCAGGGGAGCTGCGGGGAATGAGTGTGGCCACAGCACATGACTGCACGATTTGGGGACATTGTTCAGAAAGGGGTATGGCGCAACCTCACCATCTCCCAGGCAGAAGATTTGGTAGAATCTATTTCCCCCATGCTTAGGTGAGTGTTCATGGCAGCATGTCTCATCACCACTGTCCCTATTTGTTTTCTCAGTTAGTTACACTAAAGCAAGGGAAAACAGAATGGAACACTGCATTTGTTTGGAAGTGAAATTTTGGGAGAAGGGTTTTATCTTTTTACCTAAGAATGTAGCAAGACAGCAGTATTTTGTGACTTTGATCTTTTTTTTTTTGGTTTGTTTGTTTGTTTTTTACCCCAACTGTTAAACTACGTCTAATAGTGCACTATGGCCATTGCAGCACATAGGATTTGTGCTGAAGCAGTGAGTTCATTCCTGATCAGAGGCTGTTCAACAGGTTATTTTTATTCACTCATTTTTGGTGTACTTTTCTGCCAAGACAAAATCCTCTGTAAACTGGGGGTCCATACATAGTGATGCCACCCAGAAATCGATGTTAATTTTAGGTGAATGATTTGCAAGCTTTATTCATGAGATAATGTTGTGTGAAGTTGAAAGGAAAAAAAGCATAGTTTCATTACTGATCACTTTGCAAGCACATCCCTAGAATTTTTAAAAATGCCTAAGGTTTTTTGCATTGTAATTGTTCATCTGAGAGTAGATACTGCATTTTCATGGCTTGTGTTCCTTTGCCCCATAGGCTGAACAGCACAATACTATCTGTGTATTCTATGGCTGTTTCTTTCCTCTACATTACTCTTTGGCTGGTGTGTATTATTTCAAACTTCTTTTTGCATAGGGAATGTCTATAAAAGGGCATGTGGAAAGTATGCTTTGAATACCAACTTGTTCAGAATTAAGCACTGGAAAACACTCCTGTCCAGAGCTTGACTGTTAAGCAGTGTTTCATAGTCCCAGCTCTGTTTTGATGTCAAAGCATGAAGACCTATTCCTGAATTCTTTCTTTGTTTCTCTCTATGCTACTGAAACAAAATTAAGGGACTTTGGGAAACAGCTTTCAATAGGAGCACCCTCAGTTTGAACCCTTTCTCCTCAAAAAAAAAAAAAAAGAAAAAGAAAATCTCTTCTGTACCTTTAACTGTTATTTGGGCTGATGGAGGTCACCAGGGTTTTCCTGATCCATTGTACTCTTTCTTTATTAATGGAGGGATTTTTTTTGTGCTGAAGCTGATCACACTGGAACCTGAAGACAGAAACCTAAATTGTTCTCTATCCTCTTCAGCTGCAACTGTAAAGTGTTTAATTGTGACCATTCCAGTAGCAGATAAACGCAACTTCTATAAAATGGGTTTCTGCTTGAAAATAAGGGTTTGGTTTTTATTTTGATGGGGCAGGGTGTTGCATCTGAAATTCTACCTCATGAAAAGAGAGGTTGTCCAAGAGTGTTGGTAGTGGAGCCTCTTGCATGGTGTTGGTTGATTCCAGGTTGTCAGTAGAAATTACCATGTCTTTGTTCTTGAATGTCCTTTGTTAAATGAACTCTGTGGACACTTGACTGCATTATGCATCAAAACATGCTGGGTTTTAAATGAAATATGGTGCCTGGGTTATGCACAGTTGTTGACAAAACCAGACTTGTTTATTGGTTTTGCTGCTGTGTCCTGTTCAGAGTGTGATGACAGGAGGGCATGGTTTACTTTGTGAACGAATCTTCTTATTCTGGTTTCAAAGTCTGAAATAGGTATAAACTTAGAACTTGCTGATTTTGGTGCTATAAGTATGCTATCTTATCAGAGTCATCAGGTCTAAGCAGTCTTCTGATGTAAATCTGAAAAACTGTCAAGGAGGTGCCCTCTGCTTTGCAAGGTAGTTGAGTGTGATATCTACATACTGTACTTCCATTCTGTTCTAGAAACTAAGAGGAGGGGACTGTGTTTGTCAGCTTTCAAAAATATTAGTTTTTTACTTTGGGAAGATGTGAATTCTTTAGCTCTAAATAATTTAAAGTTTATCCATGTTTTTCCTAAACTTTTGATCCTTTACATACATAGTAAACCATGCATCAGAACAAAAGTTGTGCTGTGTTTCAGTTGCATAAGCAGAAACTAATTTTTAAATGAAACCAGCTGTTAGAAGGGACACAAATTCTGCCATGTACTGTGACCGTTTTCAGAAGGCAAGGAGGCATCACTTACAGCAGATGCTGCTGTGGAGTTAGTCCTTGTGTTCTTGCAGAACCTCTCTCATTGTGTGGTTGTCACTGAGAGATGGCAATGTAACCAGAAGGTGTAACTCTTTCATTTGTGTTGGCCTAATGATATGGAAAGTTATCCTGTCAGGAGATGGCTGCAGCTTCAAGTGAATATTACTGTTCTTTTAGAGGTATTTATACTGGTTAGTATGAAAATATACATCTACCTCTGCATTAATTTGTGTCACAGTGCCACTTGCAGTGGTCTGAACCCTGGCTTTTTTATTGCTGTTTCAAATAAACAGTAGTTGCTGTTAGCAACTGAATGATAAAACCAGATTTAGGAAGAATTATGAGTTTTCCATAGCTTCACAGTTTTATTGGCAGACTTAGTAGCTCACAGTATTTCTTTTCTTCTCTCCACACCATATAATCAAGAGGCTACAATCTATTTCTGGCCACTTTCAAGAGGTATTAAAATTGTGGTTCTAGTTTGTAACCAGGGTTTATTTAAGTAAAAGTAAAGGACAGGCAAAATTGCATTCTGGGGACTACTGTAAAGTCTCTTTGTTTCTCCTCTTTTCTTTCAAGCTTCTCACTAAGTCTCTGGAGTGCCATGGCAAGGTCAGGAGGCAACCTGGAAATAGATCAAGTTATGGAGAGGTGTTCATGAGTATTTTAAAATATCAAAATATCTTATTTTGCTCCTAATTTGTTTATTTTTTTTTTAAAAGGAGTTCAAGTCCTGTGATGTTGTCATCAGATAAAATATAATGCTTGCAGCCATTTCCAACTGTGAAGTGTGGACATTCCTGAAATACTGTCTCTTAATCATTGCAGACTGCTGTGCTGAGGAGTAAATTTCTGTTTCAGAGGTTAAACCAAATATCATTGGTTTTGATATCATATGTATTTCTTGTTAAAGTGTTGCAAATTAAGTGAACTTAAACTACGGTTGTGTTTCTTTTCAAATTTCAGGTTTAAACTGTTAGGTATATCAGGATTCGGCTGTTTTCCCAGCCTAACACCCATGTAGAAAATAACATTTCTGTGCTGTTGACCATATGACCATTGATCATATTTGCGTGTATCAATTTCTTTCTGAACCTACAATCCTTTAAGTAATTATTTTTCTAAATGTGCCATGTGTTATGAGGGCATAGTTCATTAACATAGCATTCATGTTTTGCATTGACAAGAGGTATAATTGCTTATAATTTGAATGATTTTATAAATGTGGCTTTTGTTTGGTTATCTTTGCACAGAGATAATGCAGAATTCTGTATAACCATGTTCAGTGGTAGAATGAAAGGACTGTAGAAAGGAGTGGCTGCTTCTGAGTAACTTGCTCTGCTTTTGTGTGCTGTGTAACTGTACAACACCACCTGCACAGTGCAGAAGTTGGCCTGGCTGGAAGCTGTAAGTTGGCTGGAAGGCTGGCTGAGCCTGACTAACAGAAACCGGGGCGTTGTTTCCCATAGGCGGGAATCATTTGGTTGCTAAATTAGTACCTGCTTCTCTAGCTGCTGACTTCTGTAAGAATTGCAGTCATAGAACTAATGCAAAAAGAGATGCTTTTGAGCCCATTTTCAGCTAGTGCGTGTGGCCTAACCACTCTGACTGTGCTTTCTATTTCTGCTGAATAACCTGCCGTGGCAAAAGAGAGCTGGAAGGGGGCAGTCAGTGAGCCACCCAGGAGACACAACAGCCCTTGGACTCCAGCCATGTAATGGGCATGTATTAAAGATAATTCTTATGGAAATATTATTTCTTTTTTTCTCCCAAGAGAGCATACTAAGGGTCTGATAATTTAGAAACATACAGGTACATGCTTCTTCTAGCCATTAGGACAGCAAATGTTCCTTTCATAATGTATACTTTTAATCTTTGGCTTATACTACAGAGCTTGGAGTTATAAATACAGTGCTAAGTAAGTTTCAACCTTGTAAGGTCCTTTGGGAGATGAGAGTGTCCTTGCTACCTATGCTTGTGCCTGTCCATTTGCTGCTGCCAACTTGTGTCTTAACAGGCTTAAGGAACTCTGGTTACCTATTTGTGTGGCTGCCAGGCTAGGCCACAGCAGACAGGGGTATCCGCAGGCTTTTATTTCTGCTGTGATCTAGTGGCACTCAGCTTAGGTTTCCAACTTGTAATTACGACTGATGCTTTGCCCAAAATGTCAATACTTTGCGCCAGATCTGTGCCTCTTGGTGGGAAATCCCTCATGGGCTGTGAGTGGAGAGGCAGGCTGCTCAGGTCTGTGCCAGATCCCTGGAAATGGGTTCCTGAGGGCGGGAACCCTTCCATTTGACAGAATAATGCAGTACAAGAAAAAGGTCTGATGATATGTTTCCATCTTGCAGAAGGTTTCTGCAGCTCCTTCTTGTCTTTGAAATAAAACAGTTTTACTGTGACATAGAGCAAGATGACAGTGATTTCTCTTGAGCAAAAATGTTGGGATTATTGTGGTTTACTTTCCTCGGAAGGAAACTTCTCTTTACTTCAGGTGTTATGGAGCCTGATACAATTTTGATGTTGAGAGAAACCCATGGCCATGGAAGCAGTAGTCTAGTTTTATAGGCACAGCATGTAATATCACCCTGGTGTGGCTGCCTTTTTGTAGTTCCTTTGGTCTTGTTTGTTTTTTGGACTGGTCACAAACGTATTTACAGTCATGACCACATGAATGATCTGAAAGATGATGTGATTGTCATGGGATTAAATTGCACACTGAGATTAGCAATGAATGAATTCTGAATATGTTGCTTGCAAATAAAGTTATTTCTCTGAAATGCGCTTGAAAGCATAGAGGATATGGTATTTTTACCTCAGTAGAATGAATTTGGATAGCTGTCTTAATCAGAGATCAGGAATTGTTGGGGTTGGGGATCACACTGGAAACTGTTGTAGCATGCCTCTGTAAAAACACTTTCCAGTAAAAGTGTAAAAACACTTGTCTAGTTCTGTCTTGTTGAGTGTGTTTTTATGCTAATAAGATTATCTGCACCACGTCTAATTGTTCACTTTCCTTGATAAATAAAAAGAATGTACTATTTCCAGGAAGGCACAGGTTAAAAAAGGTGCCTGGATATCTTGCTTACTATGTAATAGAGGAAATAATTTTAGTTCAATTCACTTGCAGAAGTATTTTCCATGAATGAATATATTCTCTGAATTTTCAGACGTTAGGTAATAGTATCTTTTCCTGTTTGTTTTGGGGGTTATTAAGGTGTAATTTACAGGGAGATGTCAGATTTTACTAAAACTTTAATTTTTTTATTTCTGGGAGTGCAGCCAGCTTCATCTTACAATATTTCCTGAACTGTGTGTTGAATTTTTTGTTTTAAAGAGAAAGCAGTAGTGAAAATGGGGGCGGAGAGGTGGGGGCTGTGTTGCTTGCCATGCATAGATAGCAGCCTGTGAGCTTAAATGAAAAATCATCAGTGAGAACTTTGTCATGTCAGCTAGGAAAAGCAAGCAATTACATTTCAGGTGTTGATTGTGGTGATGGTACTTGGGCATTCCCCATGGCTGTGTGCATCAAAGCGATGACTGGAAACATCTACACTTTTTTTTTTTTTAGTGCCAACAATGCTAGCCACACTGTTAATTTTTGCATAAAGACAAAGCATCTCCTTGTATCGTGCTGGCAGTCTGTTTGTGGGTAATCCCGTGATATCTGCCCTCATGTACGTAGCAAGAGTGGCACACAAAAAAGAGCAGTGTTAACCCTCTGAATGGAGTTCTTCATATAATTAGACATGCCTCAAACAGTGATTTTGGCTGTCTTAATTAATTTGGTTGTCAGCACTTACCTTTCATTTTGAAAGGAACAGTGGAAGGGAATTCCTAGAGTTAGGAAACTTCACAGGTAGTCAGGTGTGTTGATTTTCTAATTGCCTTGATGGAGTCCTCCATGTAATTGTGGAAGAGCTGAACCTAAGAATGGCCTTTATTCAAAAACTGTTTTGCAAGCCTCCAAAAAAAAGTGAGAGACTTGAGTTTGTCCTTCATAGACTATTACTTATTTTGGCATTTTTGATCAAAGGTTTTGTCCTGCCCCTTGTTACTCACCAAAATGATGTCTTCCATGCACAGGATGAATTACCAAACACAACTTTTTAAATTAAAAAGTAGTCCTGGACTGAAAGTTTACTAAGAACTATTATTATTACTACTATTACTACAAGAAAGGAGACAATAGTGGGAAATTGGATCACATCAGACTTCTCAGTGTTGGCATGCATTAATGACAAAGTCTCATGATTGTGGAGAATATACCAGAGATTTTCTTGCAGCTGGTAATTTAGCAGACATGACACACATGAGGATCTGAATTCTTCTACTTTTCAGTCTCTAGGCAATCCATGCAAGTGTAAAAGCTGAATGTAATGGGATAACATTGTAATAGTATAAATCCCTTGTGTAATGGTAGCTAAAGCAAACAAATTTTCAGCATAACCTGACTGTGTAGCAAATGTGGCTATTGAACTAGGAACTGTAGTTGTGAGCTTCATCTTTCTGTAACAGAGTTCAGGAACAGCTAAGTTAATTTAAGCTTCCTGTGTGGAAACAAAATCATGCTTAAATCAGATTAGTAGGAGCCTGCAATGAGAGTTCCTATTGCAAATCGCAAATGTTTCTTGCAGATAGACATTTGTCTTAAATTACTGTTTCAAAGATACTTTTTTGAAAATTTTATTTAGCTGCCTTGAATAGCGTCATACTGAGGGACCTGCAGTCTGAAGGATTGCGTCCATGCAACAGATTGCATCGTGGACAGGAGTGGTGCTGACTTGTGACACACTCTGGTATGCTGATCCATAAAGACCACTTAGAGGGAGAGAGGGTGTAATTCAATTTCCACACTCATTCAGTCTCATTGTCCATCAGGATTGCCAGTTGTGAGGGCAGCTTTGGCAATATGGATGGGGGTTTTAGTAGGGCCTGAACTGAGGCAACTAAGCTTGTTTCATCAAGCTAATTTTCGGTTTGTTTTGTTTCTTCAGAAAGGAAGTTTATGTAGAAAAGAGTATTTAAGCCCCACTGTAAATGTTTAAGCTGTCTTCCATTTGGTAAATCTTTTTTGCTTACAGGACCATATGCCAGTAGTACACTCGTCCTTTTACAAAGCTGGAAGTACACAGATGCTGTGGACTCTTTCCTGTAGCTCAGAAGCCAAGATTCCACAGCCTACAGGGTGCTCATGAATGTCAAAGTGCCATTTAGCTCTTAATTCCAATAAGGAATAGGACAAAAACTGGAGAAAAAGATCCCATTCTGCCACTACTACTGCAAGCAAAAACAGTGGATGTATGGCTATGTAAAGGTGTCAGGACTGGCTTCACAGGATGCATATAAAAAACCCCTAATTTTCTCACACAATGAATTATTATAACAATACATTACGTTCTGGTTTTATAGCTGAGATATAAATTGAATGCCTTCCATCCAGGGACTCTCAAAGTTCCTGATCTCGCTGTTCACTCATGCAAATCTGGCATTTTCCAGTTGCAGAAGCCAAGGCTTAGTATTTGTCTATTTGTCTACAAGGCCACAAATTGTTTCTAGAAAGAATTTAGAGACATCTCAAGTCAACTTACTAGAACAAGTTTTTGGACAGTTCTCCAGTGACCAAAACATATGTCAGAAAATGCTTTAATACACACTTCTTATGTGTTGTTTATGTGCCCTTGGCTTAGATTCTGTAGTAGCTTCTTGCTAGTTTCTAAAAACCTATGGTATGAGTTGGAAAATACACCTGTAGGGAATGTCATCATTTTACAAGTGTGTAGGTTACCGCGATTTTATACCGCTCTGCACACATATATACTTTTGAAACCTTTTTGTGTCTATATTAATTTGACCCATATCAGTATCTATGATATCTCTAAATAAGAATGGACACAGTGTGCTGTTGTCCTCCATAATAAAAGCTGAGAACAAGGTGTTTACGACTATGTTCTGCGTTGACTTCAACCTCTGCTAGATTTGAGCAAAGCTGTTGCTTGCAGCACTTTGGTTTATGTTATAATCTTTCATGTTTACATGTTGTGGCTTTGTGCTGAAAGTTTAAAGCTAACCAAAGAACATAAAACGTCTAAATAAATGAACACGGTTTTGTGTATGTTAAGCTGATTACTCAGAAGGTGCAGTGTGCCCCACCCTGCAATCCTTACACAAATGAGTTTCATTTATGGGAATTTTGTCTCAACAAGTACTGCTGCAAAATCGTTTGTTATGTCTTAAACGCTTAACATACAAATGTGATGCAAAGCAGTTGCAACTCAGATTGCCTAGTTTCTAAAAAGTGTGTGCAAGTCTCCTTTTGAGCAGTAGATAGCCCACATAGCACAACAAAAAATAGTCACTATTAATTTCCACCACACAAACTTGTTTGATTTTAATATTGTCAGAAATAACTTGTGTCCTCTTTTTTGTTAGTTTTGTTTCTTTAATACTGTTACAAGATGATTCTCTGAGGTCCTTTTAGAGGTTTTAGGCTTGTCAGTTCAGTCAGATCTGTTTGTCAGCATTCATAAACTGTTGCAAGTATCCATTCAGTGTATTATGTTTTAAATCTTGTCTTCTTGTTCTCAAAGTGTTTGCATTAAATTTATATTTTTCTTAGTAACAGCATATTATACACACACCTGTCAGAAAAGTAGTGCAAAGCTACTATCTGCGCTTTACATCAGGACCTACTAATATGTTCTGCAAAGCAAAGTTTTATTTGCACGTTATGATGAAGGCGCAAATGTGAAAAAAATGTACATAACATTTATCTGAACAGTGACTTCTCTCATTGCTCCATTGAAGTTGTAACAAAATCTGTATTTAAAAATGTTCTGCAGGTTAGTTTTTCCATACATTTGCCAATTTGTGTAACTGGGCAAAAATGAATTATAGTTATTCACAGTAGGACTTGTTTCACAGTAGCAGTATTATCAGTAATTTCAAATACATAGCCAAGCTCTCTTGTGCTAAACTAAAATGACTGTGATATTTACCCATATGTGTATTGAAGTATCACATTATATAACTTAATTATGAAATTGTATGTGGCAAGTTAATATAGCTGGAAAATTAACATCAAATTTAATGTGGAAGAAAACAGATCTTTGATCTGTTGATTCCATGCTTGACTTTCATTCTAGTATTTTTTTCTTTTTACTTTTCATTGAATAGTAATTCCACTTCACTCAAGACTACTCCTACCTTCCTTTCACAGTAAGGTACTTAAAGCATAGCTTTGAACATTGTTTCAAATACAAGCTAATTAGGGAGTACTGAAAGTATTTTGTATGAGAAATAGAAAATATGTGGATTTTTCGTAGGAACTGCACAAAATACAACAGTTTTTACTTCCGTTTATAGCCATTCAATTACTTTTATTTTTGCTTTGTATTGAATCTTAGAAATGAAAATGCGGCAGAAAAGGAGTAACAACAAAATACACTTTGACAAAATCCTTCTGTTGGTGCTGGGTAGCATCACGTAGTGCGTGATTAGTCTGCCTTGAATCGTACATTACTGAATTTAGGTGTTTCAGCCACAAATAGCAAAAATGTAGTTCTAGTGTTTCCTGAGTTCCAGGTACGTTTGGGTGTCTCCCTCACACAAATACCACCACTGAAAGCCTTTAGACGGAGCTCAGGAGAGTTGCATAGAAATAGCTTAGAAATGGCTTTTGGAAACGAAGTGGAAATATTTTTTGTGCCTTAAGTGCCAAGTGTCTGGGTGTCCTGCGTGTCCCTCGTACAGTGGGCATGTAGTGCCTCCTTCTTGCTCCTGTGCAAGCACATGTAGTCACTTCAGAGCTGCAGTTTTATTTTGTAATCTTCCAGCGCAGCCCTCGCCTCCACACACCACCTGCTGGTGACAGCCTCCTTGAAGAAGTGCATGGTCCTAAAGTGTCAAATACAGAAAATATGAGGAAATGAGAAGCAAGAGTTTCGGCTTCACTTATGCTGAAATACTGGAAAAAAATATGGGGGCTTTGAAAAGTGGTGAAAGGGCGGAATGTGTAAAGTCTCTGTGGGAAGAAAATGTCATGCTACCAGGGGATTATTTTTTTTTAATAGCATTTTCTTGCCTTCTGTTGGATTTCATAATACAAGCATGCTTCTTTGTTCCCTCTATTCCATGTCAAAGCCTTCTTTTTTGATTGAGCAAAGTATGGTCATTTTCCTTTGTGTTTTTTTAAACGCTCAACTTGCAATCTAGTCAGCTCAATATGTTGGTTAAAAATATGTAAGGTCCCCCCCCGCCCCCACTTTGTCACTCTTCCAGATTTTGTGGTTTTACAATCCAGTTTCCTGGAGAGGGTTTAAAAAAATAGGTTTTTTTCTCTTCCCTGTTGCTGTGTGAGTAATGAGAAAAAAAACCCCAACAAACACCAAAACCTCAAGGCAAAAAACAACTGGAGAAACTGACTCTCTGGAGGAAACAGTAAGATGCCAAATGCAAAGTAAACATTCCAAAAATAGAGGAAAATCCCGCCATAAAGAGCTGAAAAAAACCAGTGTATATATAATAAGTAAAAGAAGAAAGATGTTAGTTTAACAGAGCTTACATTTTTCTCTAACTGCAAGCCATTTTTAAAGAACAGCCAGCAATATTTGATTTACTGCTCTGACCAGTAGCAGGTATAAGTGGAAAGGGGGAGAGGGATTCAAAAAATAACTGGCTATAAGCCCGCAGTTTTGTTTTCCTGTGATTTTGAGATCTGACTCACCAGCTTCCATTCTGTCTTTTGCAATTTTCCATAGCTGATATTTAGATTAAACTAATCCCACTAGCAATTTAGAGCCGTCCTATGATACACAGCATGTATGTGTATCACTGCACCACTGGCCTACGCAGGGAGCGCTTACTGGTAGAACTGGAAACCTGAGCTTAAATAAATAAATAACTAAATAAAGTGAAAAAAGGGAAGAGGTGCTGTATACATTGAGAGGCCCTTAATTTGGTTATGTTATTGTGTGCAGCAAATGCTGTCATTTGCAGGGTTGCTAAGCATGAGTCATTACTTTTCACTGTTGAGGCCAATAAGCTCCAATTGCCTTGGTGATACAAATACCAATGTAAACGCTGAAAAAGTCAGCCACGACCCCCAGCCCCCATCTCTGGCCCTGCTTTACTTTCCAAGTCAATCCAAACTGTATGGTCAAGGATCCCATGGGGATTGAAAAAAGTGAAGACATGTTTTCCGTGGAAAACCCACTCTCAGCACTGTATGGAACTTGGGCATTTTTTTGAAAAAAAATTGTGTGCTGTTATATCACAACATGTCTTCGTTGTCACTGCCCTGTTCTTCCCTTGAGATGCCTCTCAGAAAGGTATGGATCCTTACTATTTTGCTCCATGCAGATACATTCAAAGCTAATCTGCATTGTAAACACTTTGTTTCTTTTTTGACCACAAAGGTTAATGTAGAAGGGCAGTATATAATGGCAAGGCTGCTTATTTATACTGACTTTGTTAATGGTACAGACCTGCTGAAATACCATTGCTTTATTTATTTATTCCAGCCAGACTCCCTATAAACTGAGATTGGCATTGTGAAATCATGCAGACCAGCACTTACGATTTACTGTAAGCATGCTAATTATATAGTATTCATAATTAACAGATGCTAGTCAATAGACTGCTACTTTTTCCTTTTATTGCTTTTATTTGCATTAAAATTGCATCTCAAATAAGGTGCAGTTGTTCTGAAGATTAAGCAATTTGTGCTGCCTTTGGCAAACCTCGGTACACCTACGTGGTTTGTGAGCTGCTAAAGTGAAAGGATATACGTATTCCTTTTATTTCCTTGAAGTCAGTGCACTAGCACCTGAAATTAACAAAGCTGTTATGCGAAAGGATGCTCTCATCTTGTTACAGAGAGCATGAGGATAAGATTTCTTCTTCTGTTTTTGTCTTTTAGAAATTCATGTGTGTTTGGGGGCAGATGAGAAAGGGCTTTACATTTATGTTGTTATTGCCCCTGGAATCGTAAGATTTGTCCAAAGTAATTTCATGTTGTTTAAATGCCAAAATTAAAAATTCTAATTAATGTGATTATTAGATGAGAGATAATGCTCCCAGAAGAATGTTGAATAAAAAAGGCTACAGTACGGAAAAGGAGGAGGGAAGGAAAGAGGTGGAATATGATCACTGAGAGCAATATGTAATTGCAAGGGTGGAGCATGTCCAAGACTGGTTTGTGATTGGACTTAGATTAAGAAGAGCTTGTGTATTTAGTCTGAAGACGAATATCATAGAGGCACCACAGTAAAGGTATAATCAGGTTAAAGGACTTTGTGCTCTCGCCAACTGAGTGGAACTGAAATTGCATTTTCAGTAAGTATACCCTTGATTTTTGGCCTTTTCGCAGTAACATGCATTTCTTTTGTCATGTGCCTTACTGATTCTTGGAGTAATTTCAGCTGTTATGGGTTACAGTGCTTGTTTTGGATGTCGGTGAAATTCCTTTCATATCACCTTCTTGCCTCTGTTGCCCATCTGCAATTAGTAGGGTTAAGAACTCAGTTTTATCATTAATCACTTCTTTCAGGGGTGTCTGTGAAAGAAAGTCACTGTCTGTTGCAGAGTTCAATAGAAATGTTAAAAAGGTAATACTCCGCTGAGAGTGTTTTACCTGCCAGTGCCAGACTGGGCATTTGCAGCACAGCTGGTACGTGTTCCGTGCCTTTAGAGGTATGTGAAATACAGGCAACATCTTTAGGAACAACTTACAAGGGAAAAAATATATCTAATACACATGTAATCAGCTTCCTATGTCTGTTCAGATGTTTTTTCAAGGTTAAATATTTTTTTAACGGTGAAATCTAAGGCAGCTTAACATGATTTTCCGTCTTTCAAGTGGAATTCCAACAAAGGCAATTGGCAAAACGAAGACAGAGACACTGATTCATAGCTAAGCTGACTGCGGGCAGGAGTTCGCCCTCTTAGCAATCTATGGTGAAATAACTATAAAGACTAACATGAGATGTCAGTGTAAAGTGTCTGCTTTGCTTGACAGCTATAATACATGCACTATGGGTATGAGGACCTTGATTTCCATAGGTGCTGAGTGCATTCAGTTCCCAGCTTTGTAAGACTTACGGGTGTCTATACATGTGAAAGTCAGTGCTGCAGCAGCTTCCCAGGCTGAAGTCAGTGGTGTACAGAAACTGCTTTAAAACCTGACACATTGACGTAGCTACGATGTCAGTGCTTAATGGGATAGTAGGAAGTGTCAAATTTCCAAGAACATGTTGGTTTTTTCAGTGTATTTTCAGACTGAACTGGCTAAAGTTGTATACAAACTGATGAGTTCATTAGATTCTGCAGGGAATAAGCTGCATATAATAGAAATTGCTCCAAGTCTGTATAATGTAATATAGAATTTTCATGGTTTGAGCTGGTTTGAAAAATCAGTAACTGTAATGTTGCTACAAAATTCTACAGTGTAACTTTGCTCTTCATTTCTTAAACCCTGTAACGTCTTTTTAAAAGGGGCATTTAAGAAGGGGCCCGATGCTGTAAACTGTGTAGATTGATGTTCCTTTCAGTGAAGGTACTCAGTGCATGCAAAGTTAATTACACCTAAGTGTTTGCAGCCTTGTGCCCATAAACTGCGGTTGTCTTGGGATTTTGTTGGCGTAGGTGATGATGTGGTTGGGATTTTGAGAGGTATTTCCTATTCATGGGTTTGCTTTTAAGCACGGGGAAACAACCGCACAGCAAACTAAATCTCTACTGCCTAGTTTGAAAGAAAAGAAAAAAGTGCTATCATTTTCTTTTATGTTGTTTAAGATGGATCCATGAAGGGTTAATCTTGCCAGTGTCAGATACTTACTCCTTGAAGTAGCCATAGCTATTCACTGTTTGTTACCACAGCTATCCTAATTTCAAATAGTTGCAAATGTCCCTAGACTTTCCTGAAATAATAATTTGTTAAGTTTTCATTTCTAGAAGGTAGGAGTTTGGTGACAGACACTTGTCTGAAATCAGTAAACTGGCTTGGACATTGTATCTGAAAAAAATAATAGTGAAAGTAATCTTTTTAAAATCTCTTACAGGGTGAGAACTTCAATGCTAAGTTTCTTGCTGGAGGGAATTTTTATAGTTAGGTTATAAACACCTGAGAATTGCAGTTTATAATGGAAACTTAAGGTCTGTTTTAGCCCCAGCAGCACACACATATCTGAAACGAAACTTCTGGAGACTGATTTCATTAGATGGAAAAAGCTGATGGACTGGGCGCTTGCCTTTGCTTCTGAAGAGCAAGATCCATACTAAGCAGATAATGTTCTTGTGCTGCAGCATGGGTTGCATTTCAGTGTTCAAAAGCTTTCATGACTTACCTTAAATTAGGTTTGCATGATCAGGTCACCAAGCAATTTCTTAAATGAGTTGTGGGGTTGCACTGTTTAAACTTTTCATGTAAATAACTTGGTTCTGTCCCTGTGCACAGCACTGTGGGTTCTCACTAAAGCTGGCTTGATCAGTCAACTATTTCCATTAGTAGATAAGATTATAAATTACTGGTGAAGCACTGTACTTAACTCAGTGGTTATCCAGTCATTTGTATATAAATAATACTCTACTGCTGCCCAGTCAGCCCACTGCTCCCTGGCAGTACCTGCTAGATTATTTTCACATTTGTACATAATGTCAGTGATTAAGTGCTGGCCTGGTTCTCCTTAAGTGAGTAAATATTCCCTTGAAGTTGATGGGAGCTCTCCTTCCATAAGGAGTATGGAATGAGGGCAAAGGTCAGCAAATTTTCCAGATATCCTTCCTGGAGATCAATATTTTTTCTGCTCCCTTCTTTCCTGAAGAGGAAGAAGTGAAGTAGCATGTAGCCTTAGAAATAAATAAGTAAGTAAATGCTGTTTTGTAGAGGCTAAGTTCCCCTGCTATCGGTCGTGGTGATTTGCTTGGTGCCTGCTTACCTGGAAGTCCTTGCTGCAGCCACAGGGGTTCCTCCAGTTCCATGTAAAAAGGTGTGAGCCAAGCAGGACATGACATGTCTGGAGTGGAACCCAAAATTGCACAGGTCAGGAGTGAGGTGGGGGGCACTCTCTACTTTACAAGTTAGAACCTTTCGCTAAAGGGAAGATAGTATGGAAGTGAATAGCAGTAAAGTGAATAATTTCTCTGCACGTTTATAAAATAAAAATAAATAAAAAAATAAGAGTGGGGCTTTTTGGTTAGGATGTATTTTTGTTTTTCTGCAACAACCACTTTACCCTTTGCTTCCTCAGTAACTGTGAAGTATTGGAAATTTTCAAATATCTTTAAAAATGAAGGTTGTAGTAAATGATTGATGGAAAACATTGTAGGAAATCTCAGTTTGAAAATGGAGAACCTAGAACCCTCTTCCATTTCAGCAAGAAGACTTGTCTTTGTGCCTGCTTCTGGGTATAAACTTGCAAATACTTTATCTAAAGTATTTTATCTAATGTATTTTATCTAAATACATTAAATGATTCCATGTACTCTGGAATGTGATGCATAAACCTAAGAGGGGGTGGTATGAAATTAAGGTCTTTTAAGCAACTCATTGAATATTCCTTACAGATATACAAAAACCCAAACCCCACCACCACTATCAACAACAATTTTTTTTTTTAAAATTACAGGACTTTTTATTAAAAAAAGGGGGTTTGAGAGAGGTAAGACTTTTCAGTGAATTATTATGTGAGCATATCTTTGCAGGCTTACATGCATATACCAATATTAAAAATGGGCATAATAAATTACATTTATCCCCATTTTATGAGGAAATTAAAATATTTAAAGCCTCTAGTTTTACCCCAACTGTAAGAGTGAATTTATAATGCAGTTTGTGCCCTAAATATAATGTATTTTGTTCATAACCCTTCATCAACTTAGTAGTTGCTTAACATCTCTAAAATATTTTTTCTCTTTTTCTGTCACTTGCATTGTCATAAAAGCACCACACATTTCTATAATCACAAGAAAGTACTGATTTTTATTTTTTCAAGAGAGCTCCTCAGGAGCCAGTGTGTTGATGTAATTCTGTTAAATTGAATAGAGTTGTTCCCACAAGAAGCTGTAGTTGTGAATCAAGAAATAAACCCATTATATGGTTCTAAATGTAATTATTACTGTTGTGTCTATATGTGGTCAGTACACATGATAAAGTAATTCATGTATCTTCCTTGGCATTACAAAAGGTCTTATCTGAGAAACATGAGCAGAATGTAGCACTTTTATCACATTTTATCTGTGAATTACTTCTGAAAACATTAGCAGTTCAACTAACTTCTAGGGTTTGGTTTGCTGGGGGGGGTTTGTTTGTTTGTTTGTTTGTTGTTTTAAGAAGGCCTGCTCCTACACACGCTGACGGTATGCAAATCCTGTCTCAAGCCACCTGATTTCTTGCACTCCTTAACCTAAAAATCTGTAAGTCAAATTGCAGTTTGGAAAAGTTCATGTCCAGCAAGTTTGAGCTTGGATTTATTTTTATGGTTAATTTTAATCCTCCTATACAGGATTTTGAATGAGAAAGCCTGGCAGCTAGATTCTTGCTAATAACTTTAATAGTACTGGGCATAATAACGCTGTCATGCAACACTCATCCACTTGTCCTCAGATCTTTTAAAGGCTTGATTTTTTTTTCCCCAATGGTAATTGTCTTCTGCAATAGTTTTAAAGAAAATGTTATCCATATTTCTTAATCAGGAATAAAACCAATGGGATATCCTTTTTCTGTTCCGTACCACACTCATCACTGTAGGATCTGAGCAGCTTCTACAAGTGCATTAAGCAATGAACAAACATCTGTCATGTGTTGTTTATTGCCTCATCTTCTCCCCCTGGAGAGAGCTCTGTGCAGCGGAGTGTTTTGTTTCAGAAAGGGTTTCTTGGGAAGGAGAAAGGGTTGCCCTTTTGTTTTTCCCTCTCAGGTACGTGCTGCTGTGTATTTGTACTAGAGCAGGCAAAACTGACAAACTTACCATCTGTCTGGAGGCCGGTGGTGGTGCCTGTGACCAGTCCCTCGTTCACAGTGTAAGTTTTAGCTCAACTCATTAAAACCTTCAGGCTCCCTTTCATGAAGTCTGTGTGCTTTGAGGGGAGAGTTGTGGAATGAGGAGCCTGGCTATTGCCTGTGACCTTCAGTCAGCAGTCAGAGGTGGACTTCTCAGTGTCACTGGTGCAGGCTGCAGTGGCAGGGTTAGAGGGGATTCTGCTGAGAACCAGTGTGAAAACTAGAAGACCAACATGACAGGCATGTGGTAACCTGTGTTTGCTAGAGTCACGGTGCAGTGTTCAGTGCTGCTTATCTTCTAAGTGCCGAAGGCTTCATTTTGAGACACTGCAGTAACTGGGCTGAGAAGCGACAGCAGCTGTGGAACTGCATCACTTTCAGCCATGATGAAAGAGTTCTCCTAGACAGCTGGAGATTTGTAATCATGGCCATTGTGAGATCTTAGTTAAAAAAAGAATCCAAGAAGGTGATGGTAATGGATTGGTGTCTCTGCATCATCAGTCAATGGAAACTGTTTCATGACTACAAACTCTACATACTGCTCTTCTAAGTTCCCAGCATCACCTATGAAGTCTTAGGTTTAGATCTTACCTGTTAGTTACATCTATTGTACTAACTTAGTACTAACTATCTTAGTCTATAGCTAAGGCTTGCTTGGAGGTATGTGTGTATTTCAGAAACTTGAGTCTTCTCACTCTGGTCAGTGGTATTCCTAAAAATTAAAAAAAACCTCAAAACAAACAACACCCCCACTCCCACCACCCCCCAACAAAGGATCAAATGGACCTGGGATGTTGGAAAAACTGTTGTGAATATGCACAGGCTGTGTTGAACACACAGTGCATCAGAGCCAGAGCCAGATTTCAGGTCAGAAATAAAATATTGATAGCTGAGGTTTGGAAATACAGCTGATCTACACATGTTAAAAGACAACTGAAATAATTATACATGAAATCACTCATCACCTGTTGTTCTGAAATCAAAAAGGGTAGAAAAGAGAGTTGATTCTTGTGGATTCCAGGAGTAAACAGTCAAGTGACGGAAATGCAGTTCCACCTGTGCTTTAGTCCTTTCTTCCAGGAAGGCTTATGACATTATCAGTGCTTTGTGATGAACTTCAGGAGCCCTCCCTAGTGAAGTGGTGTTGTATCTTGCAGCCCTGAGCTAAGTGGAATTGATATCAGGAACAGCCAGGTTGATGAAAGGTTAGAGGAGAAAAAGTAAATTCTTGTCTCTTTATTCAGGTTCTTTCTCTGAACGATGCTGGCTGTTTGCAGCAGATAAAGTAACTTTGTACTTGTCAGAAAGCAGCATGCTCTGGGGACAAGCAGCGATCTCCCCAAACCTGACCACACCTTAAGACACTTGGGAAACTCTTAGTGAAGTCCCATGATCATTAAAGACACAATCCTAGATGAAGTCTGGGCATTGACTGGATCTTGCATTGGTAGGCAAAGGTAGAACAAATTTCTGTTCCAGGAATTTCCATGCATGTGCCAGTTTCTCGAGGAAAAATAAGATACTTTTTCAAGCTAGCCCTTGCTCAGTTCGGTTGCAAGGATTTTGGACTGAAGAGGTAGGTTAACTGCCCATAGTAGTTTCTACAGACACAATTCAGCACTCAGTGCTGGGTAATGAAGTTACTTGGCCAGTAATTTGCAACTTAGCAAAGCTTAAAGAAATCAGTTAATTTTCTTTGGCTCACAAGTTTTTATCCCTCTTTCTTTGAGTATATACAGTCAGAAAAATAAAGGAAATCTGTCTGAAGGTGCTTTCCCTGATGCTTGTGGCTAGCATACAGTGATAATGGTTCTTCAACTCTTTGTTTCGCAGTTGGTAGAATGGCCACTGAAACACTGGTTTTCAGTGTCTGTAGTCTACAACTTTCTTTCAGTGTCTCAGTGGACATTCTCTGGTCTGTTTTGAGGTCATTCAAGGTGAGATAGTTTATACTGCCATTGATCTCAGCATCAGTGCATAGTTTGCAGCAGCTGAGACCTAGAGTGTTTGGATGGACAAATCAGGAGGCAAATACTTCCACTTGGGTATCTGCTACAATGTGGTGAAGAAATTTTCCAACCAATTGCTAAGACCTGTTGGTCTTCCGTGTGAATCCTTTAATTTGCAGTAGGCTGAGTCTGGAAAATAAAACCAGAGTTCTCCTTGGCTTTGTTTTTTGTAGTTAGGGTTTGCTGAACCTGAAGTGCCTCTGTTGAGTCTGCTGTTAGATGAGAAGGTGGTCTTAATGCCAGCTGCTTTCACGTGGTTGGGGAGCACTAACTGCAGGGCTGACATTCTGATCACCTCTCCAGTGCTCAGGACTTCTGAGATTGAGTGAAGGGGTAACTGAAGACTTTGCTGTTGCCAGCTTCAACTTTACTTTGCGTCAGAGCAATGCTGTCTGTTTCCAGTGAGTCTAAGTGATGGTCCTGTGGAGTATGATTTCAAATGTGAAATCTGGCTTCTCATGTCCAGTTTTTCTTTTGCTGTGGCCATTTCATCTGAAACAAGGAGCAGCGCATGCTGGAAACACAGTAGTAAGTGGCAGAGATGATAATCTGCATAGAATACACAATGTGTAGTCTGTTATGCTTAAAAGGGAGTTATTATGCTCGAGGGTAAAGTTATGGTGAAACATTTATTTGAGAAAAATGGGGTTGAAGGAAGGCGCTGTATAACCTGACTGAACCTGTAGTGGAAGCCACCTGGTTTTCATTTTGCTGGCTCAGCAGTATGTTAGATCGTAAAGGTTTAATAATTTTTGACATTTCAGTGCATTTATATTAGATTGCAGATGCTGAATTTCTTTGTAAGTGGATCTTCTCTCCATTAAGTAAATTACAGGGAAATATTGTGTACTATAGCTTAAGAAAAAAAAATAAATGTCTGTTTCTGTACCAGTAGCAATGGCTGGCCTTTTAAAAACATTGCTGGTAATGCATAACCAGAATATCAGACACAGAATGCAAAACATTTGAACTTTCATTTATGCTGCTGATTCCTGCATTGAAAGTCATCTCAAAAAATTTATAAAGTTAAATCCTTGCATTTTTATCTCACAGTATTTTAACGTACATACCCACGGTTTCCTGTCCACTTTTGCTTTCATGCTACCCTACATGTATTTTTCAGTGCTAAGAAAGTCAAATGCTAAGTTTGATTCATAAGTGCCAAACGGTTTGGTGCAGGTAATACGATGTGGTTTGTACAACGATTTGTCTATGTCAAAATAGCATTTAAATGCAACAGGACAAAAATCTGTATGAATGTGACAAAGCTGAAGCACATAAATAATCCCAAGAGCCTTCCCAAACTGCGTGTCTGTAACTTTTAGGGAAGTACAGCCTTGGTTATGCAAACATTGCTTGACAAATCAGTGTTAATGTAGGACAGGTTTTGAGGAGGACATTTCAAAGAAACAGCCACATTTTGTAAAGGGCTTGCCCATTAGCAGCTCCTCTTTAAAAATGCTGAATAAATTGCTCACTTGGAAAAAGTTTCACAAGTTTTGTTGCTTTGTGGACACGTTAGCTTACACATACCAGGTTAAGGTATAATTGAAATCAAACACATGCGCAAAAAGTTTTTGAACCCTTCAGAAGCCCACCTTAAATTGTAGCTGTGTCATAACATTTATTGCTTGCATATCAACAGTTCCACTCTCATTACTGCTTTTTTTGTCCTTGCATTTGAAAAGGAGGGTTAAAAGTCAATGGAGATCAGGTCTTTTGACTTTTGTGCATAATTAAGTTTGTGCTGTTCTTTGGGATTTGTGTCCTTCATCCAGCAATGTCACCATATGTGTGGCCAGAATAAATCAAACCTTTATATTTGGGGAGGTAGTGGCCTTAAAATTATTTCTGGCATAGACGGTCTGCTTCCAAAAATAAGATAGCCTTAATTTTGATGTTACAAATAGGAAAGTCACTGGGAACTAAATGCAAGTTCAGTTGTTTATTAAATACATTTCTCTCAGTGTCGTTCTTATGTCCTACTAGTATGAAGTAAGTGATACCAGATGTAAATGTCCCAGAAACAGCATTCTAAGTACAACACAAATCAAATGCTGATGAACTTGTTATGATCATTACTTCCTGAAGTAAGTAATTTTTGAAGCAAATTCATAGGAATTTCTTTTCCATGATTAAAACCCTGTACGGTTCCTGGCTTTTTGCGTTTTTTTAAAGTAGATGTTGAAAACTGAGTTGCCAAGCACAGAAAGAACTGTGTGAGCAGAGGTTGAGAAAAACTGCACACAGAGGGAAGACATTTTGTAGAAGTGTCGTTCATAAGCAGATTAGAATGTGTTAGAGAGAGGTATTAGTTTTGCTTTTAATTATAGTGAGATTAGTTATCTTCAATAAGTAATTGAAGGGGAGCCGATTATTCAGCAAGAGGGCAGTCATAAAAATGCAGACCCAAATAAAATTAAACAGAACAGTCTGCTTCACTATGCACTTCTGAAATGTTGAACTATGTCAACCTCTGACATAGATGGGTTTTGTTTTGTAAAGAGTTCAAAGCACTTTTTTGTCAGCTGCAGATTACTTTTTTCCTTCTGCATATTAATCAAACTGCAGACTAGTTCTTTCAGAGTTAGACTCTTCAGTAGTTGGCTGCACTATGCTAGTTAACAGCTGTTAGCGTCAACATTTTTATTGAATTCGTATGTTACTTGATATGAGTACATTTTAGCCCTGAAAGGGGGGGGGGAGGGGGAGCCTTTTTCATTTAAAAGAAGTCACTGCACAGATGAAAACAGCATCTGAAGAATATTGTTTGAGGTAAACAATGACAAAGTCTATTGAAAAATGTTGAATATGCAGTGTTTTCTGGAATTTTCAAGCTAACAATTTTCTGGACAGTTTGGAGGGATGGGAAGATTTGTTTTACAAAGGTTTTTTTTGTTTTAATTGCTGAGTGCAGAAAACAGCCCTCAAGGCAAATTGTCTGTGTGGAGAGTTTATAACATGAGATTTGTTCAGGGATTTGCTCAATGAGTTCAGAGTATAGGTGCAGAGGTGGCCTGGCCCTTATAAATCCTGTCTCCTGGACTAGTAGCAGTTTCTTATCTGGAGTTAATGAGGAAATTGAACCGGCTGCCTAGGGAAGTGGTTGAGTCACCATCCCTGGAGTTATTTGAGTTATGTGTAGATGTGGCACTTAGGGACATGGTTTAGTGGTGGACTTGGCAGTGCTAGGTTGGACTCGGTGGCCTTAAATGTCTTTTCCAACCTAAAGGATTCTGTGATTCCATGATTAAATTTTGTGTGAAGGGATCCGTTCACTATTGAACTCTGGGGTGAGGCTTTTCCCTATTTTTCCTAGGAGAGGGGTGAGATGGAATTCAGTCTGGCTTTGGAAAATTGTGTACAAATGTAAATGACAAGACATTTCATGGTTTTGGGAGGGGACAAGGCTGCCTTCTCCTGAGAAATACGGGTGAAATACATTGCGCCTTAGAAACTTGAAACTTTTCTGTAAAATTTTCAAAGGTCAAATTACTTTAATTCTGCTTTGGGCCTTGTTTGTATTGTATTTCAGCCAGCATTTTCCAGCGCACAGTAGTGACTTTTTTTTTTTTTTTTCCCCCCTGTTTTTGCTCAGTGTAAACAGTTCCTTGCTGTGGTTACACAGACAAATATAGCCGAGAACCCTTTTCTGGGAGAAGAGTCTCCTGGTGCATTTCTTAACCATTTTTGGGAAGAATCGATCTATCTGCACATGAGAGAGGGAGGCAGTAGCTGTAAATTGAAGTGACATCATATGTATTACTCCTATTGATCTGCTTTTAGCCTAGAGCCAGGATAAAAGGAAATGGCATCAGGGAGGAAGCATGCTGTTTAGGCACAGATCCCAGTGTGATAATGGAATAATAATAGAAATCACGCCACTGTCAATCGGTTGCTGCATTAGTCTGAGGCAGATTTCCCCTCTGAGGAGGCTTTCAATGACTTCATTCAAGTGCAGGCAGGAGCAAATGGGATATTCGGCATACCAGCTGTACTACTTTGGTGATTTGTGTCCTGGCTTAGGGGTGCGGTGCAAGTGCTGGTGCTGTGGATACTGAAGTAGATATATCTGTGTCACATTTCATGGCTGTGAAAGGTCAGTAGTCAAATGCTTCAGCGACAATTTTTCTAGTGTAAAGGGTTAATCTGGCATTTATTGCATTTGTTAATGTAGGAACTGATAAATACGCTCCTTCATGTGGGTGGTCGTCTGGGATGTGAGGTTGATGACCTCTGTAGCTGCCGCATCAGATCTTTGAAGAGGCGAGATTTGTTTTCTTTGTGCTTTTTACAGGTTAGGGGTAGGATTCAGAAAACACACAGTTTTGTTCCAAGGTTATTTGTGGAAACCCTTTAAAACCTACTAATGCCTTGAGACATTCATGTAACACAGTATAATTGCTGAAGTGCCTTCTGTAGCGATAAGAATAAAATACAAAGCATGCTTTTTCTTAGTTCCCGTAACATACATGGAATCAGCCCCAGTAAGCGGCTTTGGTAGTACTCTTGAGTTATTTTCAGTTTGGTTACGTTTTCTTCAATTTTTTCATTTGCCTTTTCAAATACAGACCTGATTTTGATACTCCCTATCATTTGCAGTTTGTTTTAGAGGTAACAACCTCATTACTCAAAGTTTAAAACCACCACTTCAGGTAACATAGGGGAAGCAGGGGACGAATGGCTATTTAGTGGCAGGACAAAGTGAACTCTTTCACAAGGCTGAAGAGATGTAGGAGATGTTTTACAGTTGTAAGGGCAAGATAACATATACAGTGCTGGGATACAGCTTTATAGTGGGGATGATTTTTAATTATATGGGGCATGACAGGAAACCTCTGGTGTGCTTGATCACAACATATTAATTTATTTTGTCTCTATAGTGTCAGTACTTGCAAGTGGGGGAGGGGGAACCCTCAAAAAGTACTATGATTTCCATGCAGCAGGCATAGGTTGGGACAGGAGCTATCTACTTTACAATATAAATAGCTGCTGTTGCAGCAATCATTGCTTTAATGAAAACTAGTTCTTGATACTTGCCACGTTTTCTGATTGATCTACTTTAATAATCACGTATGTTTGAACATTTTGACTGAGCATGCTCCAATACAGTTCAGTGTGATTTTTTGCAAATAAACTTTTATTATTATTGTTTACATGAACATGACAGTTTTGTGTTTGGGGAGTTATGGTTGTTTTTTGAATGTTTTCCACATGAAGATACACATTGACACTGTGAATTTTATCCTGCTGTATTTTGCTCTAGCTGCACTGTGTTTTTATTTATGTTAGATATTCAATATGCATGCACCAAATATGAGTTGTAAAGGAAAACAGCTTCACAACACTTGAAAGGATATTTACTGTTTGTTTTCTCCAGCATTTATGTTTTGGTAGCACTTAAAAGCAGGGGACCTTTTGTATTAAGCATAAGGCAAACAAATGGAATATCAATGACATGCACCCCAACCAATTCTCGTGGTGTGAAAGACAAGAAGTAACAGGTGGGTGACACAAATAAGGCTGGTGGTGGGGAAAAAGAAAAATAATCGAGTGTGGGTTTTTCTGGCTGAAAATCCGAGTGGAATTTTGTGAAGTTTATTTATAACCATTAAAAAGCTTCTTTGGAGGCAGCGCTATTCATATTGCTGTGGTTTTGGGGAAAAGAAGATTTCCAAACGACTGAAGGAATTTTGTAGTAGTCTCCGTTGTGCACCTTCAGCCAGGCTTCCACCTCTTTGCTTAGGATAGTTTCTTCGCTTAGGCAGAGTCTCTTTTATTAAAAGGTAAGGATAAGACACGAAAGCGAATGTTCCTCCTTTTATTTGTTGCAAGTGGGAGAACAAAATGTAATAGCTGCGCCCACTAGTGCCACTTGGTTACAAGTCAGTCAGCATTTCTGTGGCTCTGCCCCCCCGCTCTGCCCCTGTTCGCCAGCTCCTACCTTGGGCTCTAATTAAACCATGACCATTAAACTGGTATGTAGAGTCTCATCTTGAGCAGCTGGAACGTGGGAAAATAACAGAAGCCATAGTCTCAGATTTTTTCTCTGCAGTCTCAAATCTAGACTGAGAAGAGTTTAACCTGAAATTCTGAAAACTCTTCCCCCATAGCACAGTACTAGGCAGAGGTAAGTTAAAGACATGGCCATTGCTCTGCCGCTGTGCTTTTGTTGGCTTCCATGAGATTCTGTGATGTTATCTTTCACACACAGAAAGCTATTATTAATCTGTATAGCAATTATACTGGAGATATATTATAAAATAACTCTCAGCTGTTGTATACTGATGCACTCAAGCAGCTGTTCTACAGTTTCTAGAAATTAAGTATTGCTCTGCTGTCTTTGTAGTTAGCAGGGAAGGCTTTCTAAATCAGAAGTTACCTTTCTGTATGTGGTGTTCTGCAACATTTCAGGTTTTATTAGTGTTCAGAATGAATCCAGTTTCCAAGCAGAGCCACTTCCCAGAAGCCTTCCTTGTTCTATTTTTTTAGTGTCTCACCATCCCCCAGGCAGCTGCTGTTGAACTGCACAATAGACATTCAAATTGGCATTTTAGTAGTTATCGTGAAATTGAAATATTCAATATTTTTAATTGTCTGACTATTTTTAACAACTCCATTTTGTTGTCAGGCTTTGGTATCATTTAGAAAATGTTCCAGTAAGGTGTGAGGGTTTTTTCAGTTTCCAAGAATACAACTTCAATAATAAAAAAGATGGAAGGAAATAAAGATGCGAGGAAACTAAAGCAGATCTCTTTTCCTCTTTGTTCTGATTTAAGTACTGATGCTAAATTATGTCAGACTAAAAGGGAAGAAAATGTTGTGTTGCTTAGTTAGTTGTCAATGGCAATATTTTACAGATTAAGACATCAGAAGATCCTGGATATCTTCATGGACTTGCTGTCAGAGGTCAGGGGTCTAGACTTGTTCAGTCCACATAAACGGCTCTGGCTGTGGGGTGTGTTGTTGGAAGAGGCACTTTCTATACCCGGTTTCATTTTGTACCTGCTTAGCACATGGACGCAGCAGAAGGGGACATGGGCAGCAAAGCAGGAGCAGAGAATCACCAAATGTGATAAAAGCTGGAAGTAGTGTTAAAGTGACAGGATATCTTTTTCCGTTAATTGGTCTGGAGAACATTGGAAGTGATCAGTCCTGGTTTCTTTTTGTGTGCAAAAGCTTAAATTCACATTCCTTCTCCCTTTCCCCTTCCTCTTTAGGTGCCCCACAATGATGAATAGTGGGGAAAGCTTTGGGGCATGTAACAAACTTCTGACTGATCACCCTGAATTTCCAATAGATGTTTCCTGGCAGCTGTTGTAATTTCTCTCTGATCTCAGTTTGAATTATTTATCTGTTCATCCAATAAGCCTATTAAACAGAGCACTTAAGCACTCGCTACATTAGGCTTCTGCTTTTTCTTTTAAGGCTACATTAGGTTGAGCTGCAAAATGATAGGTTCTAGAGTCAGGTGACTACTAAATATATATACATGTATAGATAGATGTATACTCTGTGTGCCACAAACATAACACTGATGCGTCTTTATGATGTAATGATGGATGACTCACTGCACTAAAATATGTCTCAAAATGTGTCGTTACACTTGTTTTGTGGGTTACTTATTTGTGACTGTTCACTGCAAGTATTGTATAATTGTTCATATAACAGATAAAAAAATGCCACTCTTAAAAATCATACATTCATATATCTGCTTGATTCCTGAAATTATGAACTGTAAATCATTTGCTTCTTTTATTCCTTCCAGGCACAAACTAAATGAAATTACTTAGTGTATGTATTCTGTAAAAATCTTACTTAATAAGCTATGATTATGTTTCAGTAAGATAAGCATAGTTTAGATCTGATCTAACTATAGTAATGAAAACCATGGAAAATGAGTCTTAATTGGGTGCCAGCACAGAGTTTTTCAACAGACACGTAAACCCTGTGTTTTTTCAGAAACCAGCTAGAAGTTCTTGTATTTCAAGCACATGCTGGAAGTACACAGGTTATCATAGTCTTGTCCTCTTTGGTTTGTTTCCATTTAGTTGCTCAGTCTGTAGACATCTTTATTCACACATGGCATTTATTTTCCTCTTAGCTTCTTCCTGACCAGCTGGTCCTACTTCTGGAGTACCTCTTGGAGGGGAAGACCTTGTGTCCTAGAGTACTTCAGTGCTTAGAGAAAACATACCAGCTTCGGGAGCAAGATGCTGAGGTAATTCACTCTGAAAAATCTCACTGGCATACGGCGTTGCATTGTTGACTAGGAGTAACAGTGTTCCACTAGCATCCAGGCTCATTCAAGTTCTTTTTTCTACATCTAAATCTGAAATTGGATGTTCTTAACTCTGGTATTGTTACATCTTCAGATGCCTTAATTACTCATTATTTCTGTGTGTTTTGTGTAGGTCCAGGTGCGTTTGCATACCATGGTAGTTAAGAGACAGTGCAGCACAGATGTCATAACTATTGTGCATGTGCCTTGTGCAGCACATTTGCTCAAGTGTTAAATTTCTCATTATGTCATGGTGACTGTGTATTAGAGCCCAGTTCATTTTAGTTGTGTGTATTGTCTCCAAATGCAATTGTGTCTGTTATGGTCTAAAATTCTTCCCCATGGCCAGCCCATATTGTTCCTCTTTGAGTGCTCCAGAGTCTCACTATGTATTTAGAAAAGTTTGCTTTCAGAGAGACTAAAGTATGTTCTGCTTTGGGGCTTGAGTTTAAGGGGGAATATGTGCTTTACAGTTGCTCCTAGTAAGTCCCAGTGATATTAAGTCCCTGAGGAAAACACTGTTTCCTATTATATTGTAAATGTACCTTCCCCAGTACAGGCATGTATGAGGCTAGCATCCCTGCTTCAAAGAGCTTAATGTGTTTGGGGAGAAATATATCTTATTACCACACTCAGTGCATGGATTTCTTAAGCTGGGGGGTTGTGACAATTAAAGCAGGAGAACTTGTGACTGAAAACACCCTTGCAACGGGTCTTTTCTTCAAGTACATAGTATTCAGCAGGGGAAGTAAGATGGAATCAGCCATGAGAATAAAGGACATGTGGGTTTATATATAAACAAGGGTTAGTTATGAAGTAGCATATGATCAAAGTAATGTGCAATGAGGGAGCATAGTAAACAACGTGACATTTGACTCTTGTTGAATTAAAAACTACTGTGAAGGCTGCAGAAAGTCAGTGTGCATGACTTAACCCTGTTAGAATTGGAACTTTATGGCAATAATTGAAATTGAAGGAGAGAGCAAAATCTTTCTTGTTACTGTTTATGCTGAATTTTCTGAGTGGATACTTACAAACACTTGGGAATCCAAACATTAATGCAAAGATCAATAGAATAGGTGTGTAGCTTTTTCTCAGAAAAAATGGACAGCATTTCAATTGTTTCTGTTTACTGCACCTTTTTACTTTTTTGTTGATACAGGTTTCCAAATGCCAGGTTTGTTTTCAATTAGTACTTGAACCGATGTTTCTATTTATAGGTATTAGAATATATTTTAATCACATCTGAATACCACTGAAATGTCAGGGGTTCTATAATGGGAATAGGAATTATTAGGGAGATAGGTCAAAGCAATAGCTGCGGTGTTGCTGCTTCATGCCTGTGAATTGTAAGCACCAGGCCACAAGCTTGGTTTCTCAGGTTTTTCCTTTCTCTCCACTTTTTTCTTCCTTGCGGTGTCATGCAAAGAAGTACACAAGCAATCTGTCAGAATTTTTTCTTAAAGAAGAACCACAGCCAAACACACACAAAATTACGGCCTCAGTGAAAGGAGCATACTCAATTTCATTTTACAAGGGGAAAACAAGGGCTTAGCTGACATTTACAATAATTAAGATAACATTACCATTAGCATTTTACCAGTCATCAGACCCAAGACACCTAGCTTACACACCCTCACATACCTGAGGGAAGGACTTTTCATGCCTGTTTCTCCAGTATGTGCATAGGGGATTTTTCCTGTCCTGACCCAGGGACAAAGAACTATAGTCCAAGCCTATAGCTGAGCTTTTCCTGTCTAGATTTAATTTGTGAAGACATTAATCACTGACAGTGATTCTGTTGTGTTACAGGAGTTCAAATGCTCTCAGTAACTAAACATCTGAAAGGGATCACTAAAAATACAAGCATAAAAAATCACAGGCAGGGCAATAAAAAAAGAAAACTGTCAATGTCAGAGGTTTTATTCAGGGATTTTTGTAAGGTTGTCAGCTGTGTTCCATCCAGCAGCAGAAAGTTAAGAAATAAGAACTTGTTTTCTTATTTTTGAGAAGTAGAAGTTAGTCACATTAATCTCCTGGTAAGTATTAGCAATGATATGGTCAGTAATGTATGAGAGTGGTACACAAAGAAGTATGTTTTTCTGTGTTTAAAACAAAGCTTGGTCTTAAAAATGGTACATAAAATGTTGTCTGTACAATTGGAATCTGGAAGGCTTTCTATGTATGTGTTTTAGGTAGCTGAAAGGTCTTCTGACAACATCAGAGGGAATATAAATGATAGCCTGTATAATGCTGCAGAGTACTTCTTGAAGGGCAAGAGTGTTCCACACTTTGTAGTACTTATGTGGAAAAAGTAAAGGGTTTGGATAATCTCACCTTGTCATGTCAGTATGTTGGGAGGAATAAAGAGGGCAGCTGCCTGGTGGATTTTACTCCTGGGATGAAATCAGTAGAGAACCCCCCACCCCTCTGTCTCTGCCTGTTTTAAGGGACCTGAATGTTATGTATGGACACTTCAGTCCTGTAGCATGCTGGCACTGAAGCGCCACACCAAAGCTAGCACTGGGAAAGTACAGGGGAAAATTTGCTCAAGGTCGCTTGAGCCTGGTTGACTGGAGTTCTCCCAAGTAACAAGCAACAGGACGGGAGGAAATGGCCTCAAGTTGTGCCAGGGGAGGTTTAGATTGGATATTCGGAAATATTTCTTCACTGAAAGGGTGGTCAAGCATTGGAACAGGCTGCCCAGCGAGGTGGTGGAATCAGCATCCCTGGAAGTGTTTAAAAAACACATAGATGGGATGCTTAGGGACATGGCTTAGAAGTGGACTCGGCAGTCCTGGGTAAATGGTGGGACTTGATGGTCTTAAAGTTCTTTTTCAACCTAAATGATTCTATGATTCTATGAAATTGGGTACTTGTGCATTGGGCTTCTTTTGTCTTTGAGTTACTGTACAGAGTTCACTCGTTGCAAAGCCTGTGTAACAGCTCACTAACTCAAGTTTCACAAATGCTGCAACAGAGCTAGTTATTGGGGGTTGTTTTGTCCTGCACAAGTACAGCATGGGAAGTCCTTGTTCATGTTTCTGAAAGTTTTTGTGTCTGTGTTTCTGAGGTATCCTTATTTTGACTTTAAAGTTCAGCGCATTTGTTGTAAAAAGGTGTGGACCTGGTGGTGTCTGCCACTTGCCCACAGCAACACGCAGGTCTGTCCTCAGCCAGTCGATGTTGCCAACAGCACCGTTTGCTACTGCTGACCACTTGTTACCACATGCATCTCCAGTCTTACCAACATAAGGGCACATCTTACTTCAGAAAGGAGAGGAGGGTTTGCAGCAGGTTGCCTGCCTTGCTTTAATCCTTGCTTTGTACCAGCCAGGAGAGGAGAGAGGTACGACTCAGCCTTTGCCTGGAATTTAACTGTTGATCTCTGCTCAAGGAGTGCTCAAGCAGTCCTTCCTGGGGCCTTCTCAGCAACTCAGTGTAGTCCCTGTCCTCTCTCAAGTGAGGTCTCACCACAGATATGTGGCTTCAGGTGAGGGTAGGAGACCAGTGGTAGCCACTGCCTTGTAAGACAGACACTTGTTTGAGGGCTTCAGCTAAAAAAATCATCAGACATTAGGTAATGTATTTCTGATTCATAACGCATAAAGCATTCCAGATAGCAGCCTTTGAGCCACATGAGCTAGGAATGGGATACTGATGGCTTAATCACATTTTAAACTCGTGTGCCCCCAGTCCTGGATGCTACAAGAGGCTTGTAGTGTATCTGCCTAATTGCAGAATTTGTGACTCCTGTTTTTTTCAGTCCACTTCTAGAACAAATAATGATTTCATTTTCTGTTTACTGTTCAAACCTTGGAACATCTGAGAAGGCACAAGACTAAAAATTTGTTTTCCAGAGATTAAATTCACTGATGTGAATTATTTGAATTGAGCATATCCAATATATCTTGAAACAACATTTTGAGAGCAGTGAAGGTTTCCGAAGTTGAAAGCCATTTTTCCATCACCTCCTCAGTGTCTTGAGCCCATTGTGGCTCAGACCTTGTCAGACAAGGAGGAGGTGATTGCGTGGAAGAATGATTGTGTCCTCAGTTTTCTCTTCATGTTCCCTATTTTCTTGCTGAGCTGCCTACTGCTACATAGCAAGATAGCTCATAGACAGGCTGCATATCCAGGATGTACCATGTCCTGCATCCAAGAGAAGCATTATAGAAGCTGGCTGCAGTTTGAAGACAACGAAGTCCAGCTGGAAGTTTGGCTGACTGAGGAGAGCTTGGATATGTTACAAAGCAGCTACAGTTGCCATCAGACAGCACAGTAGGATAGTAGAATTGAAGGTGGATCTGGGGTTGTTTCTGTTTTGCTTCTTTCTCAGGTTGCCTTTTTATGCAGATATTTAATTTATTCAAATTCTAGCATCTGTCAGAACATGGAGAGTTGGTCTACATGGGAAGTTTCTGGTTGCTATTATTTTTTTAAGTCTGCCTAACCTTGATGACACCTCTTTTTATATGACTGTGGAAGCTTATCTTGTTTGAGCCTAGGCTGTTGAGGACTTTCTTTTAAAAAAAATTGGAATCTATTACTTACAACTATCTAAAGGCAACACTGGGAGCTCTGGATAACACTCAATCAATCTGTTAGCTTGAGAACCCTGTGATTACTTCCATTATTTCTGTTCTAACATTGTCATTCAGTCATGGAGAGGCCTGTAACGTGTGTGTGCACAAGATCACAGGACGGCCGAGTAGCCTGCAGAATAGTAAGGAAGGCACCAGGGAGAAGATCGCTAAGGCCATAGGAGAAGGGCAGTGGGTGACACTTTCAGTCCTATTTAAGACCATATTTTTTAAGGCAATATTTCTGCAAGTATGTTTTACTTGTTGCTGAATTATCTAAGACCTCATGATAGAATATAATGTGGATGAAGCAGAAAGATTTATGGTGTATTTCCCCAGGCTTTTCACCATAGAAGTAGCTTTTCTTTCTTTCCTACTGCAGGCATAGTTTTTTTGTAAAATACCTTGCCTGCACAGCATATGGAAAGTTGCTTTGTTAGTTTTCCTTGTATCAGCAAGTTGGCTGAAATGCTCTTCACTTACATAATGCTTTCCCTGTATTCAGGATCATAATGTGGTATATTTGGGGGAGAGAGGAGAGACTGTAACTGTTTCTGCAGAAAATGTGAGTAAAATGAGTTAAGATCATAATATTGTCAGTCGGGTGGGTGGCATAAAGTCATTCTCACACAACTACTTCATTGTGCATGAGGTCTGCTTATGAGACCGAGGCTATAAAGTGGTGGCATCTTATTTCACTGACAGAAATCCATTAATGCTAATACAAACCATATAAGGTGCCTGTTGTCCTAAAAGTGATGAGAATTCTGTTTAGGACAAAATAACTTTGATTCACTGATCTTTCCTAGCCCATGAAAAGCTGGCAGATGTGGAAGTACAAATGAATTATTATGCAATATCTGTCCTGCCTCTTCCCATCGGATGGTGACTGCATTGAACTAGGCACATTCTCGCATTGCATTATTCAGCTGTCCTGCCGGTTGTGGCTGGGCATTGTTGGAAGGCATCCACATGGAACAGAGCTCTGTAGAGTACACTGTAAAACTGGGTGGGAAAAGGGGACTACCCAGAAAAGGTCAGCCCATGCCTACGGGCAGACAAGGCACTGAGGGAGCTTTCCTTTCAGCATAGCCACTGGGCTAGTTCTCCCTTGGGGCAGGGGTTCAGGAGCAGTCTCCAGCTTTTGAGTAAAATCAGCAATGTGTGGCAAATACCTTGACAGCCTTGCCAGTGCTTCTTGACCAGACTATGTAGCAACAAATAGGCACATTTCAGATAGTGGTGTTGCAGCCAAAGAGGGAGATCTACCATCCTTTTCCTTAACCTATGTCATTGTTCGTATGAACATCTATTCAATAGATGAAAAAGGTAACATCTTGAGCTGATGAGCATATTACAGGACATTACTTTCTTCAGAAGGTAGGGATAAGTGAATACAATAATATTTTTTTTCTGCAAACTAAAAATGGTTTCTCTATTTATTCCATATTTAAACATACAGCTTATTATTCAATTTCAAGCCAAGTCAGGAGATGCCTTATTTTTTATAGGAGAGCATGTTTTGCAGGACTTATATAGCTGCTGTAAAAATTTATCACAGAGGCAAAGTAAATTTCACCTGACTTTTCCTTGCTTGATGTTGTATTCAGAGCATTATTATGGCACTAGAGATAGGTAAGATTACATTGAAAAAATTTTTATTTGCAATTGAATTGCAATTACTGATTCAGTATTTAGGAATTAGGAACTTAGAAAAAGCTCTGTAGAGCAATTAGCCCGCATGCCAGACTGGTTTCTGGAATAAATCAGATTTGATGTTTGTATACCCAACCGTTACTGAGGTGGTATGTTCATTAAATGAAAAAAAAAAGAAGATAGAGGAAACGTGATTTTTTGTAAAGTAAAATCTCTGTACTATTATCAGCCTGATGCTTTTCACACTTATACTCACAGAAATAATTATCCCCCCCCCCCCCACTTTTCTCCTGATACTTCCCCTGGCAAACACTAACAAAGAATATCTCTTTGTCCTAGAAAATCTTTCCCATTTTCACTAGTAAAGGGACTGCTTTCAGTGTACAGTAGACTTTCTCTGTCTCCTACAAAGTAAATTGTACTATTAAAAAGACTAGAGCAGCGGCCACTTGTCAAAAGGTCCTCTGTGATACTGATATGTTCGGAGTCTTCACCCTGCTCTATGTTCTTACTTGTGTTGCATCTAAATGCAGTTTGCAGGCTCTTTGGTGCAGATGGTATTGGTATTACTGCTGGTAAAGAGTTTTTCACAAGTGTGCACTCACAGGAGTTGGGGTTTTTTTCACAATGAAAGGAGCTTTGGAAAGGGTAGCTTCTAGGAATATGGCACTCGATTTCCAAAGATGAGGCCCAAAATTCAGTGTGAGGCTAAGAAAATTGGAACAGGATGAGGGAAAAACATTTCCAGTAACAGCAGTGGGAGTCTTCCCTGGGACTGATTCTGGCTCATGTGTCCGTCATAACTGAGTGGATGTGTTGGGATGAATTAGTGATACGGACCAAAAGATAATCTCAAGTAGCTATCACTTGGGTTTGTTTTGTTGCTACATGCAAAGTATGGGAGCTTTCCCAGCCCATTAAGAATAGAAAAATCTGTCCATCAGCATTAGTTCTCCATAGGGCATGATCAGAGCACGAGATTTATGGAGCACTGGAAATAGCTTTGCACCAGTCAGCACTCCTCATCCTGCACCCCTCCAGGAGCCAACAGCAACATGTGCGTTCCAAGTGATCTCACTTGCTGCTGTGTGGCATTAACAAGAGTTTCCAAGGACCTGACCGGGGCCCTTACCGGTACTGTTCACTTACCACCCGTTATTTTTCTAACTGGCTTTGGGACTTAGTTTCCTCCTTATCTGGCAGTACAGCAACTAAGCAAGACTTGGAGAGTGGGGGAGCTGATAGTAAGAGGGAACCAGTTATGGAATTGAGTTGGTTTGTGGGGGTTTTTTTACTGTTTATCCAAAGAATACATAGAGGAAGGAATTGGAGACAGTTCCTGCTTTTCTGTGTCCTATTGTCGAGACAGTTTAGTGGTGGAGTCCTCTGGGATTCTGAAATCAATCCCAAAGGTGTTCTGAATTGGGTGGAACTGCTTTATACAGTGTTATACGGTATTTCTTTGTAGGGCAATACAAACCTAGCACTGTAATAAAACCACCTGGCCTTGTCATGACATGTAAAAGGTTACTCTGTTTGCATATGTATGACAGCACCGACATAGCATCAGGATATCAAGGAGAATATGGTCTGAAAAATACAAACAAAAGCTCCTAGCTATCACCAGTAGGTTTTTTGTTCCATTATGAACCTGTAGGCATTTTTGTGCTTGTGTGGTGCATCCTCTTTGGTCTTGTTTGTTTTGTTTATTTAAATTCTGGGGAAAAAAATAATCTGAAAAAACTTTTTATTTAAAATGAACTGATTTTGAGGCTACATCCAAATAGCTCATCTAGTACTTCTTATTCCTATATAAAGGCTGCCTGCAGATGCAGGTTATGGCTGGATAGGAATACAGAGCTGGAAAAAATCTGCTATGCCATAACCCTGTGAGGTCTAAATAGTGCAAGAAACAGGACAATTCAAAGCTGCTAACCATAGCTGGTTCTGACATCATTACCTTAGCCACACAGATCTGGTCCCACCACTGAGTCACTGACTACACTGATTGGGTTAAAAGTCTGCTGTCCTCCTTTCAACTCTGTGCCATTTAAATACCTTTGGGGTTGCAGTGACCTGGAGAGGAGTTTTAAATTCCACATCGGGTAAGCATCATGCCGCTGCAAGGGAAACTGTGTTCTCAGGAGCAGGGCGTAAAAGAGAAGGTGACTCAAAAATCCGAAATACGGAGTAAAATCTAAATGTTCTCATTTCGGGAATGAGCATATTTCTTCTGAGTTTATAAAATCAGTGTATTATTTAAGAATTTTTGAGGGAGGTTGGTGAAAAGGGTTTGTGAGACTGATGTCAAAGGTCCTTGCCTTTAGAGTCAAAATCAAAAGATTAATTGTTCTGAAAATTGGAAACAAAGTTCCGAACTTTTCAAGATTGGAAGGATGTGAGCACAGGCTGGGCAGGCCGGCTGTGACCTAAGCTATGGAAAAGTCAAGCAGCCACATTGTTCATTGCCTGGAATATGAGTGTCATTTTCATACAGAGCATCATGTTCTGTCAATGACAGTATTCTTGCCTGGAAATCACAAATATTTGGATCACAGTCACTGTGGGAGACCAAAGATAAAAGCAAGATGCTTCTTTTGCCTCTAGTTACACGAGGGAGGAGATGGAAGTAGAGGAGTGGAGAGAGGGGCATAAGCAAAGGGGGATAGCTTACTGTTGCCTGGATACTTGCAGCAGCTTTTCCTTTTGCTGAACAGGAGTTATAATTTAATAATAATTGGTAACAGACGGTTAGCGTGCTTGATCTCAAACTCTTCAGAGTTGGATTTCTTCTTCAGATGTATGGGTGTTTATGCACTTTTTCCCAGTAAAATGCTTGGGTTTATAAGCCTGGCACACTTATATGTGCATGTATAAATAGCTTGTGTCAAAATGCATGTACAAGCACTGTACGGGTAAAAATGCTAGGCAGACTCCGTCCAGAGACAGTCAGGAGGGACAGTGTGATGGGAAATATTTGAATCGTTTGCTGTGTTAATATATATAAAAAAAATTATGGTGATACCAGAGGTGTTCTGGCCGTTATTGTAGATGGTGTTTCAGTAGAGTGATGTTGCGGGGGTTGTATATGAGATGGAGAGGCAGTTGTGGTGATGCATTTTGGATAAGGTGTCAGTTAGGACATACACATATGCCCAAGCCAGTCTTACCTTGCTGAAGGTATGGGGCTTGTCCCAGCAGTGCTTCTTGGTGGAGGCAGCAGTATGAGGCTGTTTGTGCCTGAGGCTGGGACCTGGTCTTCCTTCCCCTCCCCCTGAGGTACCGGGTCTCCCAGCCCACTGCACCCAGTCCTTACTTGCCCACAGCCTGTGCCTTCACACACGCAGCTATCCTCACTGCAGCATCCAGCAGGGAGAAGGGACAAGTAGTGATGGAGGGCAGGCAGGAGCAAAGCCCCGGGAGCACCTCAGCAGCCCTCCAGCAGGGATGGGGAAAGTGCAGGCGATGTAGGGTTAGGTGCAGGTGCAGGGCTAGCACTGCGGGCAGCGGGTCTGGGACCCACCCTGTTCTGGTGAGGAGTCCCATGGAATGCCAGCACATCTCCCAGTGCTGAGGGCGCAGGGAGGTTTGCAGGGCAGTGCAAGTCTTTATTCTGTCACCAGCCAGGAAGCAGCCCTGCTCCTCAGAGCCAGCAGCACCACAGCAAAGCAAAGCTCAGCACACATCTCCAGTGAAACTGTTAAAAAGGCAGCCAATGACATCTTTCTGCCATCTCCATCTTGCTGCAGGCTGCAAACAGCACTAATACTGACATGCTGAACGGGCAATACTGAAAAGGCAGGGTGAAGGGGAAGCATTTGGTTCCAGTATAAATAGTGTACATTTTTAATTAAGACTTATTTTTAAAAGCCTTTGTTTTTCAAGTTAAGTGAGTTCGCGTGCTGTGTTAAACGTTTCCTTACCTCACATGCACTATGATATAGGAGCCCCTCCCCCAGCACGGAGATGGTGGCAGGCAAATGGGAACACAGTGAGAAAAGCCTTCGGGCATGGTGGGGATGCACTCTCCCAGCAGATGCTGAAACTGTCACACTACCTTGGTGCTGGTGGCCCTCTTCTCATTTAACTGTGCTGTAGGTCACTGTCCTGTCATCGCTTTGTCAGCCTGCTGTAAAAGAAAAATGAAAACTGGAGGCCAGTTCCTGTTGTGTGTCCATCTCCTGCTAGGCATGGCCAGGAGGGGCAGGCTAAGGAGCACTGAGATTACAGAATTAGTCGTCCTAACTGAGCCACTTATTCATAGTGACAGCTTTGACACCAGAAGAGAGACCCTGCCTGTGCCACCTTTGAAGAAGGATTAGACATGGCTTCTTAGTCACTTGCTTTTTCTGACTTCTTTTTGGAATTTTTTTTTTCTCCCATCGCAGATGTCATTGATCACAGATGGGGCCCACATAGGGAGAACAGTGTCTGGTCTCTAATTGGGACCTTTCTGTTTGAGAACCTGAGGTGGGGGGGAAATGGCATTTGTCTTTTCCAAACAAGTCCTCAGTGTGTGCTTCATTGCAGGGAATGAATCTTGTCCTGAAATGCTGCCCTTTGGTCACTATGCCTTTCTGATCACAGAGCGCGGCGTGAATGCCCTCTGCTCTACTTGGACTTTCCTAGGCAGCATGTCTGGTGATTCCTGGGCTTCTGTGTGCTTAGGTAGGAAAGAGCCTCCGCACTGGTTGTGGATAAGCACGTTTTATTTGGAGGTGGAAGTGGAGTCATGTTTACAGTCTGTGGAAGCTGGGGAAAAGGAATCTGATCAGGTTGCTTCTAAGCAAGGCTGTGGTACTACAGAAACTTTTTTAACAGTAAGACTCAGCTGTGTTACATAGAACGGGGTGAATGCTGAAACAGGAGTGTGCAGCTGGAGGGGAGGGGAGAGGATGGGAAGGAAAAACGTGCCTATAAATCACTTTTATAAAGGTAAGAAGGTTCAAGCCTGCACCTGTTGCTACTCAAGGCTTGCACAGCAATATAAGCATGCTGCCTGACCTGCTGGCACGCTTGCGCAGTTAAAGGTTCAGATGCTGCCAGTTGTGCCGAAGTCTGCCATTGACCAAACAAACAACATTTGTTTTTTAAAAGCTTTATTGTACAACACTTCTCTTTTCTGTCACTAAAGGGAAGCAGTTCCTGCATGAGCTCTACCCACGGTGCTCCGCCAGAGCTGTTGACTGGAGGAGGGAGAGGGAGGGCTTGCAAGTCCTTCTCCCCCATTGCCAGCACCCCTTATAGTGTGCAGTTGCTTGATCTATGCAGAAATACAAATTGGAAGGGGTAAAATGAATTAAGGAAATAGGATATTGCTACCAATATTACCAAAATGTAAAGTCTGGTAGTCTGCTAAAATTAGATTTTAAGTTGTTTTTTGATGACCAGTTCATACTCTGGGTTTTTAAGTATTTAGACCTCTATGTAGTTGTGCTCAAAATGACAATTAGCTCCTCACAAAAATTATTTTGATTAGCCAGCCCATTATTACCGTGGGGTTTTCTGAATGACTGTGCTACATTTTGCTGGGTTGTCTGTGACCCAAGATACTTATACTGTGGGATGCACAGAGGGAAAGGAGGTTGTCTGAGGTGGCAGGAATCGGCATGGGGCTGCCCTGTATAATCATGGGGTTCAGTGAGCTCGAATCATCCTTGGGTCCAGCTGCCCCTGTCCCCACTGGACAGCAGCTCGTTCCAGTACTCAAAATAAAATGCAGCATGAGTAAGGCTACCAAAAGCCATTTTTTAATTTGAAGTGTTATCATAATTTTGACTGTAGCTCTGGAAAATTAAGCAATTGGTACTGAGAAAGAGCATTGCATTGTAAGAAACAGCATTAATTGAACCTTGACACTATGAGGCTTTTGGGGAAAAAAGGTTGTCCTCAAAGGTGCCTGCTGCTGTGATGCTCTGTCGGGCCTGTGGTTTATTTGTCCCTGCAGTGTTGTCAGAGCAAGTGCTACAAGACCTGAGAGAGAACTTGGGCTATGAAAAGACCAGGAGTTTTTGGTCCAAAATACAAGTTCATTTAAGCTGTCAGACAGCTTCTTTGCTCGGTCTCCTGACAACCTCTTGGCATACACAGTAATCGCAATTACAGAATCCTTGTCAGAATGATGAATCCATTCTGATTGCATCCAGTAGGATTTTGGCTACTGCGGACAGTGTTTCAGATTGCCAGACTGATACTCAGTCATCACAGTTGTAACACGCATGGCTGTTTCTTTGCTCCCTCTGAGCTCTTCAGCATCCCTGAACATCTTACTTGGGTAAATGTTCGTGAAATCAAATTTGCATGATAAAGCTTGCATACATTGTGGCATAAAAGATAGGAATGCCCATCTGAAATTCAGACAATATAGAATGAAAAGTCACTGACACAACCTGGCTGGTGTATTAAAGACTAATTATTTCAGCTAAGACTGAGGGAAAAAATTAAATCATTAAATGCACTGTAAAATCTGCAATTCTTAAACTGTACGTGTTCTGTGTTAAGCAATTGTAAAACCTGTTTTTTAGTCCAAGTATTGCCCTGTAACATGTGGCCATGTTCCTTAATTATTTAGGAAAATGATCTAATATTTTAATCTACTTCACATGTAGATAAGAAACTGGAGACAAATGCTTTCAGATGGAACAGCATTCCGGTGCTCTGGAGATACCAGCTTCCTTCTTGTTGATTAAAACTAATCTATAGTAGCATAGCTTGTTTATTTGAAGAAGTTTCTGTGTCTTTTTTCATCTACAAATTAGACAGAAGTCTGGTCTCTGAGACTCTTTAATTAACACTTAAGATTCAAGTTGTTCAATTCAATAGAGTCTGAACCTGTGTTTTATAAAGATCACATATGCCTCCTACCTTCAGTAAAGGTTCTGTTTTGTTGGACAATAGCTCTTTACTGTATTTCAAATTACCCAATTTTCTAAGATCTCTGTGTTGCTTTTGTTCAGTGATTTAGATTTGTTGTTTCATGGCGCCCTTTAAATTGGATCCAGCTATTAGCAAAATGTACTCATTTTCCGTGAAGCTAGTCTCCCATTCTGCAGACCAAAGGCTTAGTAAACTCTAGCTCCGCCCCCTCCGCCCCCCCTGCCCCATCATTTAATAAAGGCATGGTTTAAATTACTTGCTTTCTAAATCATGTTTGTAGACCTTGGAAGTAAAATATTTATTTTTTGCTTGCATGTGTATTATCGAAAACATGAGCAAGCTAGATCATTACAATCTACCATATGAAGCATTCTGTGAGGATGTTTGTTTTAGGCTTGTCCAATCATTTGTGTGGGGCAGGGGAGAATAATATGGATTACGCAAAGCAATTTATCACCTTGGTAAAAAAAATAATAATCACTTTAATTTAAGATGTGTTCAAAATAGTTTAAAAAATACTGTTTCTCAAGTGTGTCACTGGGAGCTTTTCTTTTGAATGTCGTTTATTTGATGCCTTAGATGGGCCTGGTCAGTCAGCTTCAAGCAGCATTTCCCAAAATGTCTTGGCCCAGGTTGCTAAAACAAAGGGACTGTCTTAGAGCTGGATTATTAGTGTATTTTATGTAAGTATTTATAATCTCATGCATAATTGTAAGTATTTATATAATCTCATGCAACAGCTTGCATTGTCTGAAAAGAGACTAAGACAGCATAATTTTGGGTTCTTGACATCTTCCATTGCCCTGTCAATGCAGGTAGTGTTTGAGCGGCAAATAATATTGTGCAATACTGTGTATTTTTCGTAAAATGAAATTAAAAGATAATATGAAACCACTGTAATTATTTGTGTAAGCTGCTGCTCCTAAATTTAGGACTGTCTGCTGTCTGACAAGCAGCATCCCTTCAAGACATTTCATCTAGGTGTTAGCCAATACTTAGATCTTGATGGGCTCGCTATTTATGAACATCTAAGAGCTGGTTTCCAAATGTCATATCTAAGACATTGAGTGTCTCCGTGTCTTCCTGCCACAGAACTTTGCCTCAAAAATGTACCACTAATACGGGTAGTGTCTTGCAAAACTCACAAGCCAGCAATCTTTGTTTAGCTTAAAAAGCCGGTAGTGGAGACATCCACACCAGCTGCAGAGGCAGGGTGGGAGGAAAGAACAATTTCCAGGTGATGAGGGGATCCATCCACGAGGAATCTGAGGTCCCAGCAGACCTCCATCACCCGCCTCAGCCACCTCTACCCATCCTCAGGGGTACCAGCCATCAGTCACAGGCTCGGAAGGACAGCTCTTAGCCTGGTATCGGAGGCTGAGAAAGTAAGTTGTGTTTCCAACTCTGGCACGTGGGTCCTTGCAGCTCCCGAACCAGTAAGAGTGCGAGTGGGTAGGTGGGTGGTTACAAGTGTTGCTTCAGATCCAGACGAAGTCATATGTGCTTTCTGCCAGCAATAACAGGAAGGATTGCTGTAAATTACTTTTCAAGTTTAGTTTATATTGTTTATGGTGTAACCAGCCAAAGTGACGTGTAGTGTACATCTCTGAACCATGCAGAATAGCACAGAGAAACGTGCAGAGAGAAAATCGGGAGAGGACTAATGAATTCTTATTTTTGCCACTGAGTATTTGCTCCTGGGAGGAACGGAAAAGCCAAGAAGAACATACACAGGATGCGGTGTGGTTAGCTCAGTCCTACCACAAGCTACTTAGTTTTCAAAATTTCCTTTCAAGACTGATTTGTTAAGAGTGCCTGTTCACATGACTCATTCATTAGGCTGTGAAGCTGTGGGGCCCATTTTACTTTTCCTGCTCTGAGCATTGGTGGAGACGTTGAAAACGGATTTTTTTTTTCTATCCTTCTCTTATGTGAGTAAAATTATCATGTTTGTGGTATCAGCCGAGGGCATGGATTGCACTACAAAAATCACTTCCTTACAGTGTGAGTATCTGAGAAACGACTGCATGTGCTGTGGCTGCAGTAGCTGCAGTTCATGTTACCTGGCCGTCTACACACCATGCAGCATGGGGGGTAGGGGGGCAGGGGAGTAACCAATATGTATGTTGAGTCCAAGTGGTGGTGAAGATTTCAGCAGATTTTTGTGCAGGTCACCCCCTGCCTCTCTTGCACTTGGAGGCAGCCTCGGTTTCTGTGTTCTCCTTACTGGGGTCCTGTATAAGACAGGGGAGAGCTGGCAGGGCCAGCTAGCTGTGCTGGTTTCAGAAGTGTTTCAGCGGTGACCGGTTCTCCCGCAGTTTGCCCATGAGAGCGTTTGGGGCTTTTAGAAAACAGGAGGCAAACATGTAATCTGAGGATAACAGACGTGCTGCTCCTGCCCCAACTGGCAAAGCGCCAGCATTTCAGATGTGGAAGTGTGCCAGGATTTGTACTTACCCTGGGAAAGAAAAGGGAAAAAGCAAAAGAGAGAAAGAAAAGCGTGTGCTGTCCCAGATCTCCCTCATTACATAAATATTTTTCTTTTAAACTAGTTGAAAGGAGGTTGATTGCCAAGAATAGGAGACCTATGGAGGAAGGAACAACTAAAGGGAAAGGCACAGCTTAATTGTTCTGTGTTTTCCAAAGCCATTGGGATTCAGATGATCAGGCCATGATACAAATGTAAGGCATACATACATGACATGAGTATGTGAGGAAGTAGGACGACACGAACACCTTTACAGAGAGAGCTTCTGTTCTGCTCTCCATGCAGCTATTATGGTTGCACCTGGAAAGGTGTGTTGGGGACAAGCTGCTCCTTATCAAAAGTACTCAGAAATTCAGGCCCTAAAGTCTTGTCATCTTCTCCTTTAGGATCCATAAATATTTTAATAACTGCAGGGGAGAAACCAGCTTCACTGGGAGGTATGAAGAGGGCTCCATCCCAGACGACTTTATAATCTGCTGTTGAAATACTCCCTCCGAAGGCACATTTGAGACCTTGAGCAGACACAGAAACTGGACTTGATTGCTTCACACACTGAAGTGCTGTAATTTCTGGATCATGAGATGCAGAAGAGCAGTGAGCACAGGAGAGGACCACAGTCCCTTTCTCCTCGCATTTCTCATACATGCTGTGAAAATACAGAAGGACTTATTTTTTTTAAAATATATGACAGAAGGTGCAGAATGAAGTATATCAGATGAAGATATAAAACCTTTTAAATCTGTTTATAATTCTGCTGGGTTAACTCACCCTACAGATGAGAGTGGTGTGTGCTTAATTTTTGAGCCTTGAAGGTTTGATCCAGGCATGGAGCTACTCAATACTATGAGAAACATCCTGTAACAAAGCCGGATTGCCTGGGAAGATTTACTGGTGAAACATTTAGTGTCTCCAGGGAGGAGCAGCAGCTGGGTAGGGTTTTGAAGGTCTACATTATGGATATGGGCATCTACAGCAAAGTGAGTTGAATCTTGGAAAGCTATTTACTTTTGTAGATTTAGCTCTGGTTCTGCTTTCAGGAATCTTAACAGCCGGTATTGTGTCGGCAAGAAGCTTTAAGCTTTCATTCCCTACCATGCAGTGCACCATAACTGTTCAGTATCCTGCATGCTGTGAGTGCAAACTCCACTCGGCCACAAAACCCCTCAGCATTTTATTTCATTCATAAGCTGTGTTCAACCTATTTCTGTAAGAGGTGAGCTGGAAAGAGATACCAGTACCCAAAAAGGACTCCTCCAGGATCTGTGAACATTTATCACTTGTTAATTATGCTAATAGAATTAACATCTAATTATGTAAGCCTATGAATTTTTTTTCTGAGATACAAAGCTGGCAAGGAGTAGGACGACAAGAGAAGTATTTCTAAATACCCGATTTCCCAAAGCAACAATATACTTAAGTGTGGCTTTCCCCCCAACTCCCTTTCTGGCTTCCATTCTCAATGTTATCAGCAAATCTATCATTCAGGAAAAGGTTCACGTTCATTTACTTGATACAAGCACAGTTTGGACTCAGTTTTGAAAAACACTAGAACTGCTAACATTTTACTCTTATTATGAAAGGTAATTGTTATTTTAGGTGCCTTGTCTTTTTGAGAGATGCTGAGAGCAAGGCTGAAACCAAAGGATTGGGATGTTTTTATTGCACTTAACTGTTTTCCTCTCAGAACAGTGCTGAGCCACTAATGGAATATAAAATTTAGGCTGATCAGTGCCTACAACTGAGGAAGCTTTGCTGGAGAGTAGGATGACATTTATGCCACAAGAGTGGCTAAGAACAAAGTCAGAAATTTAAACAAACAAAAACTAATCACCAAAAAACCCCACAAACCAAAAAACCAACCACATATAATTCATGTTCACACTGTTTCAACAAAAATGTTTCAACTGTGATTTGCTTAGAAATTTCCATACTTTTTATTACAGTATGTTAATAACTGGTTTTGTCAATGTGCGTTTGGTAGAACAGCCCAGCTTTTTAAGTGTAGATGGATTTTAAATGCTTTGCAAGGTGCTGAAGTTCTATTACTGGGAAAGATAACAGTGGCAAAACTTGTTTCATTTAACTGAAAGCACCCTGTTTCATGGTTTTATATCTAACTTTTATCCTTTTGGCATGGATTTAATATTGGTACAGAATTATATTTAAGCCTTTTTGTCACTTGGATTGTGCACTTACATAGGGGACATTATCAATTATATTTTGTGGCTCTTCCAGGTGTTTGCAGTGCTAATTTTCTTTCCCTGCCCACTTCTAACAGGATTAAAAAAAAAAACAACAAACAAACAAACAAACCTCTAGCATAACTTAAAGGGAAAAAAAGCCAAGGCTGGAAACAATGGAGGTGAAGATGCTGCAGATCTGTGCTTGCGTCTGGGTTAGTTTACTAACATGGAACCAGGAGTTTATCTTCAGGCATCTGGGTTTCTGAAGCCTGGACTCACGTGCACAGAGCGCTGCAACTCTGCCCAGCCAACCAGCTAGTTTCAAAGAGGCACCTGCTGGGCCGCTGGGGAAAAAAAAACCCAACCCACCAAAAACCCCAAACCCAACAACAACAACGATAAACCCAGACTGGTTAGAGATGTATTGTTTATCAACACATATACCCAATATAGTTTCTTTTTTTTTCTCTTTTCTTTCCAAAGGTTCGTCATCGGTGGTGTGAGCTTGTTGTTAAACACAAGTACGTGTCGGGGTATGGAGATGTTGAGAAATTTCTCAGAGAAGATCAGGTCAGTTACATTTAATTAGTGTTTTCGAAATAGCTAACTTTTGTACACCCTTAGTGCAAAATTTAAAAATGTTTTAAATACATTTTCTTGCTGCTGTTTATTAGAAACTTGAATGTGTATTCAGGTTTTGCCTCTTTTGCCCCTTAGATATTGTAGTGCAAGGAAGCCACCTAGGGGTATTCAATATCACCTAAGAATGCTAATCTGGTAAGTGATGAAATAGGGTATATTTCCTCCTCTCTGCTTTTATGCAAGCCAGAGGTAGCAGTGATGCTAGGAAGATAGTGCTCAGCATTGGCTCCTTTTGCAGGATGACAAAGGTAAGTCTAGCTGTGAATGTTAACACATGTGCAGTCAGCGCTGCTGTGAGTTCAGTTTTCAAGACAGTGTCCAGAAGGAGAAGCATAGCACAGTGAACCCAGAGAATGCAGGCCTCTCCATGGTTAGGGAAGTGCTACCAGAAGATTTGAAGGTGTTAAAGGCTGGCCATACATGACGTCTTTACTATGGATTTATATTTAGGCCATTATGAACTTGGAATTCTAATTGTACCTCTGTGTTGTTCCTTCTGTTTCACTTTTATTTATTTTTTATTCACCATGAACTCTATAAAATCAAGAGATTCACTGCCTAGGATGACTGTTATATTTTTAAAATGTATGTAAAGAGAAGAAAATGTTGCAAGATATGTCAAAGTCTACACAAGAGATTAATATCTTTACCTTTTATGATGACAATGAACAAAGCCATTTACAGCCAATGAGACTTCTGTGCTTTCAGGCAAATACATTTTTTCACAACAGCACAGTAAAATTATTGCAATCTCTTGCACTCTTTCTTCCAGCTCTGAAGTATACCTCCTATTTATATCTCAGCCAATAAACAGGCCCCAGACTTGCTGGCAAGCTCTTTATTTAAAAAACAAATCAAAACAAAAACCCCAACAACATAAACCAATGTTAATTATGAAACTAAGGAGTTATATATATATATTTATGCATATTTTTCATGCTATGAAAGGATGGACATAACCACTAGCAGAAGCTGGGGTGGGGGGCGGGTGGGACAGATAATCCTTGAGTTTGTAAAACCAAACGTATTGAATTGTGTTATGTTTGGAACAGATTTTATGCCAAATAAAGATCAACATTTTGTACAGCTCAGGGAAATACTTTTTGCAACATTTTTTAATGTAATCTCCAATATCTTTTATTTCATTTACTCCAACAGTACATACAGTTTATGGCACAGCCATCTTATGGAGTGATTACAACTCAAATCAGAGCAGTTGCACATCCTTACTGACCATGACAGACCTGGCTTTTTTTAAGGTCTGGGAAAAAATGACCCATGTGACTATTTAAATCCTTTTCAGGTTTCCAAAAACCCAGTGTGTTTGCTGCATGTTAATGTTTAGACTTGGGGGAAAATTATTAACACGGGCTAGAGAAGGTACTTCCTCTTCATAACAAAATCCCAACATTTTGAAATTCTCTATGAAAGCAACTGGAGCCCAACTCCAAGGCTGTGTGCATGCCTGGTGTGGCTGCCAGACCCTGGTGCAGCTGCAAACTGCAGGAATCTGAGTTCTTGGGTCTCTGGATGTCAGAGAGCATGCTTGGGGGATTGGCAAGGAGTCTGGCAGGTTTCTGCTGCTCTGGGATTTTTTCATTTAATTTCAGTCTTCATTAAACTTTAATTTCCCTTCTTGTTGAAGCCTTTTTTTTTTTTTTTTTTTTTTTTTTTTTAAGGCTTACCACCCAATGCTAGAAATTGTGAGGAAGAATATTAAAATTTGTGGGGTTTTAATGCTATACAAATTTTTACTCTCCTGCAACTGTCCAAACATTAAGTACAACCATAAAAGTCAGTGTGCTAAATCGCTAATATTTTGTCACGTGTATAATCCTATTTTGGTAAGTGCAGCTTAACACTTACTGAATTCCTGTAATTAGGTGAAAAAACTGTCTTATCAGAAAAAAATGGCAATCCCCAATGTTTTCTGTCAAGTTAGCCAGTGCTTTGCTACCTGCCATCACAGGGGCCGAGATCTCACCCCTCAGGTGCCCCATTATCTTTCTTGATAGCTGCTATGCCCAGAATAAGTAATTAGGAAAACCCTGCCTTCTTACCAAACCAGAGTTTATGCATGTTCAGCTGTATCTCAGGTGTTAAAGGTCTGAAATACAGACCTGGCTGCATTTGGTTGATGTCCAGTTGCAGATTTGCTAAATGGGAATTTTAGAGTGGACTCTTTTGGTTGATGTCTTTATCATATTCATATGTCTGTATGTAAACATCCCAACTGGAAAGAAAATGTGTATCCTGTTGAAGAAGGGACAAGCTGTTTTCTTAAGGGGCATTTGGAAGTATTTCAGGTAGTGGATAAAAAAAACCAGGTTTCAACTTGAAAAGTGGCAAGAAAAATGGAGTGAGACAGCATCTTCTTGTCATGACACAACATACACCTCTTATATTCTGTTCTTACACACTCAATGCACCATATAGACAACCATCCTTAGGCTAATGAGAACCAAAGAAAACTACTTTTGGGGGAGGAAGGGTTCCAGAGTATATGGCATTTTCTGTGTTTTGAATTGTCTTTTTTGTTGTTATTGTTTATAATTAAATGAATACCAGGAGTTTGGGTAACTAGTTGTTACTGGCGGGTGATGCAATGCCTGTGCTTTATGTTCCTCTTTCAGGCAATGGGTGTGTACCTGTATGGTGAACTGATGCTGAATGAAGATGTGAAGCAACAAGAACTTGCACATAAATGCTTTGCTGCAGCACAAGAACATATGGATACATCTGCAGCCAAAGTGGTGGCAGAGATGCTGTTCTGAATAGGTGATTTTTCTTTTTTAAATTAAACACCCTGATTTTACCTTATGCAGAAGGAATATGCAGAGCTCACTCAAAACAGTAAACTTTGGTGTGCTATACAGCTTGTGGCTGCTTAGCTCAAGCAGTAATTCTTCTTGTTAACTATCTTGCTGCTTCCCACCCCCCCCCCCCCCCCCTTTCTTTTTTTAAGCCCAGCTGCTGGAGCAGTGAGTTAGGTACGTGTAGGCACTAGCTGGAGAGCATGGAGCATGGCTTTGTTGTAAACTTTGTAATGGACTGTACAAGAGACAAATGTAAGTCCAAATGGCCAGCAAAAGGCCAGGCTCCACCTGCAGTTGTTTCCCATTCTGTATTCTTAAATCTGCTCCCAGAAATTGCAATTTCGCAGGGAGTATTCCTGTTTAACGAAGCTGTGTGATGACTTGATAGGCAGCACAGTAAGAATCTGAGCCCACAGTGGAGGTATGAAGCTGTGCACTTGGAAGCAAATCAGAATCATGTGAGAACAAACTGCTAATTTAAATGTTTTTGGGTTAAATGCAGTGAGGTCTTTGAAGACGGATCTTGACATTAAAAAAGTAGCCTTAACATGAAGAAGCTCTTTAATATCATGCTGAATCTAGCTTGTTTCTGAAATTAATGGGGAGGAATCACCAGAGAAAAAACAGAATTTCAAGAAATATTCATGAAACAGAGATTGTTGCAGGCTATAAACTGGTAATTTGAAAAGATATTCTCCATGGCTTAGTCTGTTTAAGTCACCAGAGGTAACCTTACAGTGTCCGTACATGCATGTTTAACACATAGACAATTAGGATTGGTATGAAGATCTCTTCCCGCACAGCATACCTCAGATTTTTGCTTAATGATATAACTCATCTGACAGACTGATTGCAAACTTTATAGTCCATTTGTGGTATCAAAATTCAGATATCTAATTCAGCACAATCATCATTTTCTAATTGGTACCGAGCAGAAATCTTAAATTTCTTCTGGTCAGGCCTGTACATGTAGCAGTACTTGACAGTGATAGTACTTGATAGTTTAATTTGTGGTGGCTACTTTCTTTACATGAAATACAGCAGATTATAGATACCACAAAAGCAAGTTTGTTTACAAACAGCCATGTTGTTCTTCTGTATAAACAAGAAGTATGCCTGCCAAGAAGACTATTTGGGAAAGGTGGATCAGACTGTAGAGTGCCAGGATACCAGTTATATGGTAGGAGGGCCACCTTCTGAAACAGATAGGGCTAAGAGACTTGCTTGTGCACTCCCAGTTATTGAGGACCCACAGGAATTCAAGTTACATTCAACAAGTTTTCATCTGGTAGATGCCTTCAAGTATCTGAAGTTCAGAAACCCAGAAACATGGAGATGCAGTTTGTTCTGGTACTACTGTACTAGGAGCTGCCTTCCTGTAGTTCCTCCAGTAGTAAAATAATCATAAAAATTCCTACCAGCTTCTGGTGGCGAGTATCTAGCACAGGAAAATTGCATGGTATGTATGTGTTAGCAGTAGTCTAGAATTGCCCCTTTGACTTTTCAGACAAAGAAAGACTAGAAGTGCATGGTGAGCTGTAACATAAAATGTACAGATACTGTTAAGAGTACAACACTCTGTGTGACTGCACAGCTTTCTTTCAGTGTTGTGGCTGTTTGGGTTCCTGGCATGATGATTTGTGACTTAAGATTAAAATCACATTGCCAGGGATTACCACACAGCCGTGACCGCAGCTGCTAGTATGAAACTCACCATAACTATCCAGTCCGTGGTGCACAGTTTGGAATCCTCTCCGTCCATGAAACAAAAAAAAAAAAAAAAGAGGAAAGCAGCAGACACATCGTGGAAGAACCTCCTCCAATAATTAGCTGTTCCGAGACAGACACCTCTCTGGTGAGGTGCAGAGCTTAGCTGATTGGTGAACAGTGATTGTTTCCCTCTTTGTTCACAGTGGCTAAGTTCTGCACCTGAAGAGAAGGGGAGAGGAGACTTTGCTTAATGTCAGCCTCCGTAGGGCAGAGGGCATTTGCTGGCTGAGGTACCTTGCTGCTGAACAGGCAGTTTTACAATGGACGCGCATGTGTGAGATGCAGTATATCAAGGATAAGAGGCAGAGGTGGCTTGGGGAGGACCAAAGACTCTTGGTTCTAGCTGAGGATAAGTGCTCCTTAAATTCTTGGTCTGACTGCAAACATAAGGCATCACCTACAGTAATTTGGTTACCACTCTTTCCTAAAGGTTAGAGGAAATAAATGTTTGTGACTTCGAACTGGAATCACCTATAAAGCTTTGTTTTGTAGTCTTCTCTTTAATGGATGCTGTCATGATCTCTCTGCAGCTGTAGCTTAGCACTCTGTCGTTCGCAGGAAATGGTGGCAGCTCCAGTCAGAAACAACTTAACGGCTCCAGCTCTTGTTCCAGGCTGTTGATGGACTCGTCCTCCAGTGCCTACTGAGCTGATATCAGTTCTGATTTTACACACTGGCTCAGTTCAGCAGGAACAGGAGTCGAGCCCTAGTGCAAAAATCCAGATGTACCTTTGAGAAATGTTCTTACTGTTTTCTCTGAAAAAACAAGTTAGTATAAATTACGATGTCCTGATGTTAAACACTAAGCGGCCTAAGGTGGAAAAGCTACCTCAGTACTGTTTAGAGAACTGTTGGCTTAAGACAAGAAGGTATGTGGATATGTAGCACATCACACAGTATTGCTCTGGTAACTGACCTCCAGCGTTATTTTCAGAGTAACCTGCTAACAGTGAAGAGAATGTGCCTGCAATGTAGATCTTCCCTGTCTTCTTCAGACATTGTTGTGGTAGCTCTAGAAATCATTGTTAACTCTGTAACCATAGTTATGCTTTACCAGTACCATAAAAAATAACTCCATTTGGAAAGCTGGGGCAATCATGAATCCACAGATGTGCCTTTATCGTGACCAAGTGATAACTTTTACTGCTGTTTCTGTTGCAGGAAAGATCACAGAGAAACTCTTAACATACCTCCTCCTAAACCCTGATGATACTAGGATTTCATTGACCCAAGACATCAAGGGAAGGATTATGTGACTGCTAACACAATTAGCTGACAGAAACATTTACCTCTCAGTATTTATGAGTTCCAGAGGCTCACTGTAACCAAAAATGCACATGCAAAACAAACTACACACAGCCCCACACACACCCACACCCACACACCCCCCACCACCCCACACCCCCCATTACTGTGGCTTTAGGTAGTTCTGTAATACAAGAAATTTGGAGTTTATCCCTGTTCTTGATACAATCATTCCAGTTTGCATAGGCCAAGGACTCTTGATTTGAACAAATTTATGCACTCCAGTAATGTGGCCAACATTAATAATCTCTGAAATTCAGTGAAGCTGTTTTCTGTACTTAAAATTTTGTTTGTAACTTCTATGCCAAGTTAAAATCTAGCATAAAATTAGCAGGAGCTGGGGTGGGGCTGGGGACGTTAATTGCAAACTGAAATAATCTGTGAAAAGCAACCAGCTGTGATCCTGGTGATGGGATGGGACTGAAGGAAAACCAAAGATCAGCATTCTCTCTCTGTGTTGTTTAGGTTAACTTTTACCTGAAGTGTGAGGTCTTCCATTTTGTGAAAATGTCTTCCATACCCCTGTGCTGCTTCTTTTGCGCAGTGATTTATCAAGCATAGCTCCTCCTTCCTAGGAACTTACTGCTCCACTGATCAGAAGACATCTTAATTGTTCCTCTCAGAGAGTAAGAATTTAAAATACATAAATCTGTGAACATGTTTACTTTGTACACTACTGTTTTACATCAAATACGCTTGTAAAAATAAATACTTTTTTCAAGTATGTGTAGTCTTTCCATTGCACAGTGGTTCAACATTAATTTATAAAATTAGGGGGTAAAATGACCCCATTTCTGCTTTTGCAGTAGGAGAGAATCAGCGGAAAGTCATTATTAGTGGATATTAACAAGAAAAAATAAATGTGGCAATTAATATCTTTTTTTAAGTCCTTGTGCCCAGAATCTAAAGTAAGAGCCTCCCTCAACAGCGGCTTTGGTCCAAAGAGTACAGTTTCTCTTTACCTCACTACCTTTTCTGACCACCCCCTGTCTGCCCCCCACAGTGTCAATACCAGAATTAGGGACACTCAGCAACTTCTTTCAAATGCAGCAAGAGTTAGGAAATTGTCCAAAAAAATGCTGAGATGCCACAGTGACTTCTAATGTAGTTAGACTCACAGATGTAGTTATTAAAGGATCCTGTTCACAACAGAGTTATGCTTCATTTCACAGGTTTTCTTGCAAAGGCCAGAAATGGAAACCAGTTTGCTTTTTGCCTTTTCCTTTTTGTAAGGGAAAGAACCTGGAGCTGGATAATGTTCTTGCACAAGATGCCCAGAAATTTAATACGTTGTAAGCCTGTTCATAGCCAGTACTGTTAAAATTACATGGCAGGTAAGACACTCCATACATTTGCAAAGATCATCAGATTTTTGTTCTTTCAAAACAATCAACTTTTCTTACCTTTTTTCCAATACTGAGCACAGCAGTTGTTTATTTTGCTTGCTACAGCTGTTCCAGTCTGTCTCGGCAGTATTAACACGAGCATGAACGTGAACAATGATTTCCCTCACAACTTTGTGATCTATCATGCATTGTAGCAACTGAGAAAATAAAATACCAACACAAAAGAGTGTAAAAAAATAGCAAAGAGGTGGTAACCCTGGCCCTGTAACTGGACTTCTGAGGCTTTTGTTGATAATCCATTACTAGGTAGAGGGAGGCTCCAGATTAAGAAGGAAGCTTCAGATACTCACTGTCACCATAACTCATCAGAAGTAAGAGAGAACAGGAGACCTCTGTATGATATAGTAGCTTCGTTAACAATGTAAGCATTACCATTAATTTTAAACCCTGAATCATGTAAAAGGCTCTGGGAGTGAACCATAAAAAGTGTCATTTAATTATTTAGGTAAGCTTTTAACAGGCCCCATGGGGAGCTTAGCAGAATAAAACAAAACCAACGTTACTGGGTATTTTACTCAAGATTTCCTAAGATGGGTGTTTCCATACTAATTTCCTGAGAGGAAGAAGTTGTCAATTCTAATTATAGTAAATAAAAGCAAACAACAAAAAAGTCTATTTCCAAACTTACTGTAACTAAAATCACTACTGCAAGTGATGGTTTATCAAATGGTTCCTCCATCCACACCTGACTGTCAATGCACTAAAATCAAAGTGAATCTGCCCTTCATTGTTTTAAGTTGTTTGTTCTTAAGTGTAGCCAGGCATTTGGGGAAAGTGGAAGAAAAGCTACGACATTAAATAGCTGCTCAGGGGTGAAACCCAAGTCTTCCAGGCTAACATACATGTACATACCAATGTAGGTGGCTATGAGAAGCACAGGCATTCATGTAGGTGTGTCCTTGCCCTATTTTCAGTTTTATTCTACTATTTCATAATCAGCCCCCTCTGAGTAAAATAAAGCATTTTGTTTTGAAAGGGTTTTTTCCCCAGTCCCTAATACAGTCCTTTCCAAACACAATGGCAATTTTACTTTGGATAGTATTGGAAAGCCCGATGCAGAAGGCTGGACTGCCTCCTGCTTGTTAGGCCAGCAGCTGGGTAGGATTTCACTGGTTCTTTTTTCTGGATGCAGCTTTTAACTGTAAAAATTAATCTCAGCTCAAGCTAGAACTGTATCTGTGCAGTTAGGCAAGGATCACTATCTGTTTTCCTGTGCCACTTAATGGGACATTTCTTTGAAGTAAAGACTGACCATCTCAAGGGGGTGACTTAGGCAAGTCCCTTTCCCCCTCAGAGGAGACGCATTCCTGGTCATTTGCTTTCTGCTGTAAACACAAAGCATACCATTTTGCTGACAGCAGTTCTTCCTCTTTGTTTTTCTGTCTTTGCTGGGAGGTGTTTGCAGCTGCTGCTGGCTCTGGAGGGAATTAGTTGTACCCTATTGCCCATTCCTCGCACATAAGAGGGAAGGAACAAGGGCTAGCGTGGAAACAACAGGTCTAGCCAGAAACACAGCCTAAGCAAGTGGGCAACTTGAGGAACAAGCAGGACTTAATCCATAAGGAGCCTGTATGGATTTCAGACACATAAAAAGCACTGTGAAAAAGCATATTACGAAGACAAAACAGAAACATTCTGTAGTGCTAGGCCGTGATAATGTATCATGCAGAGTACTACAGCCAGCCTAGTTTATCTCCACAGCTGATGAAAATCTTGGCAGCTGTTATTTCTACTACAGAAAATTTTAGCTGTTTTGTTAGTAGAGTTTCCAGGTGTAGGCTCCTCTGCATATGTAAGTATGCAGGAGAAAACCATGGCACCTCTGTAAGAATGAGCAAGCAGCTAAGTTAGTGTGCCGTTATGTGCCTAAAGCTTTACTAGGTTTGGGCTGATCCTTCCCATGCAGAAACTGGGCTAGAAATACCCAGAAAACTCAAGCTTTTCAGGACTGGGTCACCCCCAGGCCCCTGTACCACAGGCGGGTGGTGTTGGGTGATGGTGGGTCCTGCACGTGCTGCAATGCTGGTGCATGAACGAACACAACGAGTCTCATGTCACAGGCTGTCCTGCTGCAGGGCACTGCTGTCCTGGCTGTTGTGCTTGAAGAGGGAGGAATTTCCATGCCTTCACTGGTCTCCCTTTCTATATGTGTGATTTAAGAGTCAGGAGTAGTTGTATATAAATTATCTAAGAATGTTCAAATTTGACACCTGGAACTTAATGGTATTTTCCTCTGAGCAAAGCAATCTCATGTACTTCTACAGGAGACTGCCATTTGACATTAACCCACATACTGAGTACAAAGCCTTACTCTAATTCACTGCAAACCTTGTTCGAGGACACTAGTTCTTAATATCTAAAAGTTAACTAGTATATGTTGTGGTCTTTTAAAACTGTAAGATATCTACCTCCATGCTACAATTTGCACTATTTGTGAGACAGATTTAATGCCTTCTGTAACAGGCAAAGATTTTAACAGATCTGTATGTGCATTCCTGTTCTTGGCCCCAATCTTTGATGCCTAGACTAGCAGTCTGAAAAAAAAAAAGAAAATTGCAAGAAAGGACAAGGAAGCAACCGAAAAGAGGAGCCTGACTCATCTCAAATTTCACCACAAGTATCCCAAGTTTAGGCTCATAAAAATACTGAAGTGAATGTACACACTAACATGGGTATGTTCTCTTGTTTCTGTGGGCACAGCATACTGGGAAAATTATTTTAAAAACTTACCTTGCTGGCAGGCTGACATTTTTTGCCAGTGAAATATGGCAGTGCATAAAGGGAGACATTTGCACAGTGCTTGGGAGATAAAGTGCATTTATCTGTTTATTGTGAATAAAACTGAGGGCATTTTTCCAGCATAAAACTAAGGACCTGATTGCTGCTGCTTATAAATACCAGAAGAAGAGCAGGCATTTGTTGTAACTGTTATTTAAAGGTATTCAAGAAATTGCAGCTTTTTCATGATAATTTACACATCAGAAATTTACAGCTGATCATTGCTTTGTATTAGCACAGTACCCCAACAGCAGTAACGCCCACAGTACTGCCATGCAAAAACATATTTTTGCTTGTTACCCTCATTGTAGAGATGACAGTTCTTACATGCTTCTGAGCAGCAGCTGAGCATCATTATAACCTTCGGATGCAACTCACTTCAGTCATCTCTGAAAAATTCTGTTTCTCTGACTACTTCCAGGCTTTTCCTCTGGGCTTGCTGGGAGTGGTGTCTCAGCACTGGGTCTCTCTGCTGAAACTCACTCTTGGACATTTTATTCATGAACCAATGGTGGGTTTTTTGGCATTAGCATCATCCCTAGCCATCTTGACTAGAATCTGCTAGTTCTAAACAGACTAGTTTGAGAACCTGGTGTTTGACACCATAATGTATTTCACTTGCTCTTTAATCCTGAAAGGACAGTGGTCATCATCTACTACACAGAAAAAAGTGTATTTTTTTTAACCTCACGTTGTTACATCACAGTATCATCTGACTTGGTTCTTCAGTTGTTTTTGTATTTGGTAGTAACAGCGATCTGCTTTACAAATGTATCCCCTTTACAGTCGAGTCTTGTAAATGCAACAAAACTAAGAATTAGTGTGCCAGCAGCCATCTTACTCTATTCTGCATCTGTTTCTCAGTGTGCTTGAAACTCACCTGTTTGCCAAAAAAGTTTCATTCCAATTTGTTCAATTTTACATCTGAAGAGTACTATTCCTTTTCCTTGTTCCCTAACGTAAAATGTAAGCCCCCCTCCCTCATGCTGCCTTTCACATGCCCCTTCCCTACAGCCATGGCATCATCATTTATTTTGAACTCTCTCTTGTTTCCATCAGTACTACAGCAATATTACTCCTCAATACTGCCATTAAGATTTTGTCATTTCCCATTGTGCCCTAAATTCATTATCACCTACTATTATCTCCTTTTGACTACAAGAAGGCTTTTAAATAAGCTCCCAATTTTACTTGAGGGAAAAAATTGTCCCTGTTTGCTTGAATATAAAAAAAATGCAACTACATGACATAAATGCTTTTTTTTTTTTTACATAGATGAAGAGTCAGATGAATAATCACTCACAAGGTTGTCCATTTTATGGTTTCTATACATACCTCCACTTCTCCCCAGTAGCTGCCTCTCCTCACTTCTGTCAAATCACAGGAATGTGCAGGTTTCCCACTTGATAGCTGCGAGGAAAGAGTGGGAATTAGGAAGCAGCCATACTAAGAAAAGAGTAACACAGTCTCACTTAAGCTAGCTGCTTCTTATTTACTGATATCACGTAATGCCAGCACCAGCTGTAGGTTAGGTGTTGTGCTGAGAAATGCAATTGCTCTACACTACAGAACAAAGGTCAGTGCTAAAGTTGGTGTCGTCTCAGAATTATAATTTATATTTTGGCATCAAGAGCATCCAGCACCAAAACCACAGGTTTATAACAGGCAAGAAACAAAATCACCAGGAATTATTCTGCTCTCTGCCTTGAAATACAGCTAGTAAAGACTGTTCTGGTATGTTTTAGAGGTGGTAAGACTAGCGCAGTCAGGAAGGAGGTGCTTTCAAAATGTCTGAAAAATCAGAGCTAAATGGTCTTTCACATTCACAAACTGCAAAATGATGGAAGTGGCAGCACAACAGGAAGTCGCAGTCTTTTTTGATATTTTCTTTAAATACATATGGATTGCAAGACTCTTCAATACATTTTGAATAACTGTCCCAAAGCAGAGTTACTGTTAAAAAGTGGCATACCATTACTGGGCTGTTCAGTTGCCTGATTTTGAAAGCAGAGTGGCGACAGCATGGGTATAATACCAACTCTCCTCTTCTTTAAATATTCTGTGACAAGTTTGACAAGTCTGAAAAAATCAGGCCAGGGAACACCTGACTTGCAGACTGCTGTGTGCTTAAACATAGAATCATAGAATTATTTAGGTTGGAAAAGACCTTTGAAATCATTAAGTCTGTCAAATTAAGAAGGGAAGTTTCCTCAAACCCTTTGTATTTGATCACTCTGTCTTTCCTGGGAAAGACAAGGCCCTTGCACCTGAGCAGCCTGTCCAGCCTGTCCACTACCTGCGTTTTGACAGCCCACTGTAGCGGAGGCTGACTGGACTGACCTATTCAGGGCCCCCACTGACAGTGTCACTGAGTCAAATCCCTTGTAACAAACTATTCAGATCTCCAGAAACTTCTACAAAATGAACTTCAGCTGAAGATTTGTATTATGCAAAATGCAAGTTTGTGACAGAGTAAGGTTTGAAGATTGCCAGTGGTAATACATGGACTGCAAAGCAAGCTTAAACCGACACAATATCAGCTGCCATGAGTTAGTTGTAGAATAAAGTTCTTACCCAATAGGCGTCCCTGCGGGGGAGAAGACAGGTTCAGCCCGTCAACTGATCCCAGAAGTTACAACGGAGTCTTCCCTAACTTCTCCCCTCCTGGGATCGCTTTTTATGCTTCACAGCACGTTGCATATTCATTTACCGTACACAGGATTGGCTACAAGTGTCTCGCTTCTAATGCAAATCAGTGCGCAGCCTCAGACAGCGCTGCTGAAGTTCTCCGCCAACTGCCCATGCTCCCCAGGTGGGGTTTGCCCTCTTTGGGGGGGCTGTTTAAGTCAGAGGTTGCCATCTCCCACTGCCACAATTATCTTTGTCCTATTTTCAACTAATTTTCTGTTGATGTCAGTGGATTGCAACCCCTTATCAGCCTGTCTCCTCTTCTAGCCAGAACTTTCCTCACTTGAAGGCTTCTTTCTGTGTAACTTAGATAATGGTGTTCTTTTCACAATCTATTCGTTGTTTCTCATCCTTCCCAAGGCTGACTCCCTTGATTAGAAGTCCCGTCATTCCTAACAACTTTAGAGCGTGGGTCAGCTTGACCTAACTTTGTGCACAGATTTGTATGTACCTAAATGCTAAGAGTTTGATTTCTCGGGAGTTTAGACAACAATTCCCCCTCTGCCCTTTGGACTTATTTCAGTCCAGCACCAGTCCATTTTCTGTACATTTAGGTGGCACTTGAGTGACTCTAGTCATAGAATTGTTGTTACTGCTTGCTATCACATGCCCAGTGAGGAGGCAGGTAACTTTGGGATGGAGGTGCGCGTTACTGTTAGAGTGAGATTATTTCATCTGAGGAAAGTAATTTTGCCACAGTGGTTGGCTCAGCAGTGGACATCTCATGTATTCTTCATGTGACAACTGCTGTTACCAGCTGTGTGGTACCATCAGGTTCCCATCCCTGCAGGGAGCACAACAGAGCCTGGCTGTGGTGTCTCTGCTCCACTCCACCCTCTGTTACTCCTCTCAGCAGGTGCTGAGGTGTCGGGCTGTGTTGCTTAGGAAGCTGTGGTAAAGTAGTTTCCGTGCATGCCAACGATCATAAAGTGATAGCTGTACTTTAACCTAAAGAGCTTCTATTAGGTCCCAGTTTCCTCTAACTCCACACCTCCCAGTAATTTTCCCACGAAGTCCAACCATTAACCCAGGACTGCCAAATCCACCACTAAACCATGTCACCAAGCACCACATCTACACATTTTTTAGGTGCCTCCAGGGATGCTGATTCCACCACCTCCCTGGGCAGCCTGTTCCAATGCTTCACCATCCTTTCCACGAAGCCATGTTTCCTAATATCCAATCTGAACCTCCCCTGGTGAAACCTGAGGGCATTTCCTTTTGTCCTGTCACCCGTTACTTAGGAAAAAGACACCTGTCCCCACCTGCATACACCCCCCTTTCAGGTAGTTGTAGGGAGCAGTAAGGGCCCCCCTCCTGAGTCTGCTCTTCCAGGCTAAACCGCCCCAGTTCCCTCAGCCGCTCCCCATCAGACTTGTGCTCCAGACCCTGCACCAGCCTCGCTGCCCGCTCTGGCCACGCTGCAGCACCTCAGCGTCCCTCTTGCAGCGAGGGGCCCAAACCTGAACACAGCGTTCGAGGTGCGGCCTCACCAGTGCCCAGGACAGGGGGACCATCGCTGCCCTGGTCCTGCTGGCCACACTGTGTCTGGTACCAGCCAGGGTGCTGCTGGCCGCCTTGGCCACCTGGGCACACTGCTGGCTCACGCTCAGCCGGCTGTGGACCAGCACCCCCAGGCCCTTTCCCACCAGGCCCTTTCCAGCCGCTCTGCCCCAGCCTGTAGCGCTGTGTGGGGCTGCTGTGACACAAGGGCAGGACCTGGCACTGAGCGTTGTTGAACCTCATACAACTGGCCTTGGCCCATCAGTCCAGTCTGTCCAGATCCCTCTGCAGAGCCTGCCTGCCCTCCAGCAGGTCAACACTCCCCCCCAACTTGGTGTTGTCTGTGTGCTGGCTGAGGTTTGCTCTCAATCCCCTTGTCCAGCTTGTCACTAAAGATATTAAACAGAACTGGCCCCGGTACTGAGCCCTGGGGAACACCGCTTGTGACCAGCTGCCAGCTGGATGTAGCTCCACTCACCAGCACTCTTTGCACCCAGCCATCAGCCAGATTTTTAGACAGCATGGAGTACACCCGTCCAAGCCATGAGCAGCCAGTTTCTCCAGCAGAATGCTGTGGGAGGTGGTGTCAAAGGCTTTACTAAAGTCTAGGTGGCAGCATCCATGGCCTTTCCCTCACCCACCACATGGGTCATCTTGTCATAGAAGGAGATCAGGTCAGTCAGGCAGGACCTGCCTTCCATAAACCCATGCTGGCTGGGCCTGATCCCCTGCTTGTCCTGTACATGCCACATGATGGCTTTGAGGGTGATCTCCTGCACAACCTTCCCTGGCACTGAGGTCAGGCTGACAGGCTTGTAGTTCCCTGGATCCTCCTTCCTGCCCTTCTTGTATGTGGGTGTCACGCTGGCTAATCTCCAGTCAGCTGGGGCCTCTCCAGTTAGCCCGGACTGTTGATAAATGATGGAGAGTAGGTTGGTGAGCTGTTGCGCCAGCTCCCGCGGTACCCTCGGGTGGATCCCAGCCAGCTCCACAGACTTGTGCGTGTCCAGGTGCTGCAGCAGGTCACTGACCGTTTCCTCGTGGACTGTGGGGACCGTGTTCTGCTCCTTGTCCGCATCTTCCAGCTCAGGAGGCTGCGTAACCTGAGGGTACTGGCCTTGCTATTGAAGACTGAGGCAAAGCAGGCATTAAGTACCTCAGCCTTTTCCTCGTCCTTTGTGGCCATGTTCCCTGCGCATCCAATAAGGGATGGACATTATCCTTGGCCCCCCTTTCGTTTCTAATGTATTTGTAACATTTTTTGTTATTATGTACAGCAGTGGGCAGCGTGAGTTCTAGCTGGGCTTTTGCCTTTCTCATCTTCTCCCTGCATAACCTCGTGTCATCCTTACAGCCCTCCTGAGCTGGCTGCCCCTGCTCCAGAGGTGGTGAACTCTCCTTTTTCCCCCGAGTTCCAGCCAAAGCTCTCTGTTCAGCCAGGCTGGTCTTCTATCCCACCAGCCTGTCTTCTGGCACGTGGGGACCGCCTGCCTCTGCACCTTTAAGATATCGTTGTTGAAGACTGTCCAGCCTTCCTGGACCCCTTGGCCCTTCAGGACTGCCTCCCGAGGGACTGTCAGCCAGGCTCCTCAACAGGCCAGGGTTGGCCCTCAGGAACTTCCAAGGCAACAGTTCTACTGAACCCCCTCCTTACTTCTCTGAGAACTGAAAACTCTTACCATCCCGTGATTGCTATGCCCAAGATGTCCTCTGACCACCGCATCACTCACCAGTCTGTCCCTGTTTGCCAACAGCAGGTCCAGTGGGGCATCTCCCCCGGCTGTCTCCCTCACCAGCTGGGTCCAAACATCAGTATGTATGTGAAAGATCTCAGTAGAAATAGAAAGAACAGATCCTCAGCTAATGTGTGATTTTATATGCAAGTTCTTTAACTTCACTCGATGATGTTTGCATAACTTTGGGGTATTCCATCTTAAAAATAAAGTGGCTTGATCTACCATGTGTACAGCCTGCCCATCCACAGAGGAGAGGTAAAAGAAGAAATACTGTCTCTAGCTCAACTGCTGGAAAGGCAGAACAGACTGTCAGAACAAAGTGAATCTTACTAAAAATAAACCAACTTTATGGGTGTAATTAACAGTCATCAACAGACTAAAATTTGTGCTAGGGTAGTGCCTGGGAGCAGAGCTGGCACCACACACACAGGGACAGGCAGGGGCTGACAGGCAAGGAGCTTCCCTTCCCTGGCAGGTACATGGGATGACTTGCACTGTTACCTAACTTTACCCCAGCAAAGCCCAGCTGGTTTTGGTTGCTTGATTATCTTTCTCCTAGAAACCCATTATGGACCACACCTATTCCTCTTCGATGTTGGGCAGAAAGGGAGAGAGGGGAAAGAAAAGGCTATGCTCCTGCCTAAAGAGTAACTGCGCCCGAAAGCTCGCTCTGCCAATGTGGCAAGCCCAAGCAGAACTGCTGAAATGAAGGTCAGAAAAGCTACAATGAAAAATAGTCCACAGCTATCATCTGAAACCTTTAAATCCCAACAGAATTATCTTTCCAAAATGGATGTTACAGCTTAATTGCAAGGTTTGGGCTCAACATTTGCTCTGTATGCTTTCATGGCCTGGGTCAGGCAGGCCAGAGCAAGCAACTATAGCAATCCGGTCTGGCCCTTCAAAGCATGCTATACAGTGTATTGCTCAGCACTTATCATCTGTGTCTTAGCACAGAAGCAAGCCCACAAGAAAGAAAAGCTAAAACAAATAGCTGGTTTTGCAATGCTTTTTCTGAATTTTCTGAAAAAGAAATTTAGTGGTCTATGGAGACATTTGTATTTTTCTCAGGTCTCCAGAAAAGATGTTAGTGATCCTGCCTGCTAGAGACTCACAGATAATGCCTGAATTCACAGACACGTGTAGCATTCATGTCCATCTTAAAAATTAACTATGCAGCAAATTTCAAGGCCTCCTCTTCTACAGTGGAATTTGATACTGGCTTTTCCCTCTCCAGTCACAGACATCTCAATCTGATATGGAAGTGCAGCACAACAATGAGATTATAAAGCACTTAAATACTTACTGCTAGTCTCTACAGGGAATGATAATACAGATGGAAATTTGTATCTTCAGCTACTGTTACAAGTTAGTTTGGAATAAAAAAATGTAAGTCCTAGCTTCAGACAAATGCAGTAGAAGTTACAGCATCATTAGTCAAACAAAGAAATGCTGCTTTCTTGTACATTAAATGTTACGTAGCATGTAAATGACATATTGCATGCTCCTGTTTTGGGAGCCTCAAAACAAACCTGCAAGCTAAGAAATAAAATCAAAACAGCAAGGAGTGAATATACTGTATATACAGGCTGATCTGGCACACATGCATGGGAAATCTCAACGACAGTGTAATTCAGAATGTGGATAACTAACTGGAACTGTTCATTATGGTCAAGAATATGTACAAATGTGACCTTTTCAAGATGGCAATATGCATCTGCAAAAGTTCATAGGCCTAACAGATATTTTTATTCAAAATAATAGAAAGTAGAGGATCATTGTTCCTGAGGGTCTGCTTTTTTATGAAATTAGCCTATCATATGACATAATAGAGAAGTTATGAAATATACTTTTCAAATAGCAAATTGTTAAGAGATGGGAAGTTAGTTAAATGTACAAACCTACTGCAACCGTATTATTGCTGGATTTTTTTCTGCTACTTGTTGATGTTCGGGTTAACTGTCTTACATGGAATTGCTATTTCCTAATCCTATCAGTACTACAATTAAATTGTATATAAAAATCACAGCTAAATTTCTGCAACTGAGTTTCAACATGCTGGGTTTTTTCTTCCTTCTCACCCTCTCTCCCTTCACACATATGCAAGAATATAAAATGCAAACTAAGGCATAATCCATAGCTATGGACTATATTGCTACAGCTCAGCTACAGCCAGATGCCATTTCAAATTTTTGTTTCAATGGCTATTGGCAATCCAGTACCTATGCCTAGCTGGCTCCTGGCCACTAAAAAGGACTCAGTCACTGTAAGTACAATTGAGCCATCAGAAGGAGCTCACGAGGTTTATTCCTTTCCAGAAGCCAGCCAGCCAGTTAAAGGAAGGTGGCCAAAGCAAGCAAGGGAAGCTCCTTTTTGGCATTCACTAGTGAACAGACCACTTAACAGCAAATTCCCAGAATAAGCTACTCTCTGCTAAGGCAGCAAATGACACTGCTAACATGAACATATCTTTTCAATCCAGGCAAGCATTAAAGGAAAAATTGTATCATGAGTAAAGAAAACTTGCAAGAGAGTTAGGTGGACTTAAACCGGCTCACATGCAAATACGGCAATGGCATGCCTCTAGCACAGGGGCCCTCAAACTACGGCCCCCCAGGGTCCTTAATCCGGCCCCCGGTATTTACAGACCCCCCGCCGCCCCCGCCGGGGGTTGGGGGGGAAACCAAGCAGCCGCAGATGGCTGCCTGCCACTGCATCCGCGCGCCAGCCCCCTGGTTAAACAGTTTGAGGGCCCCTGCTAGCACCACCTAATTCAGCTACAGTGGTTTAACTTCTGGTGTTGCCCAGCAGCAAAACATGCTGGTTGCGTAACAAACCCATTGAGGTTATCTGGAAAGTATGATGATATGGATTCAAAAACATGCTCGGTGTTCTGGTGAAGGACTCCTCCCGTAACATTTCTGGTTTTCACTTTTCAAACTTGTGTCTAGCAGAAAGCTGCACTCCAGTGTCAAAGTTCATCACCTTCCTACACCCTTCTTATATCACAAGAAAAACTGCATTTTAATTATTCATTATTCACGCACACAAACAGCATTTTATTCTGTCACTGGATAACAGCAAAGAAAATGTGTAAGCCTATTTTAGTAGTGTTTGGTTCAATAATTGCAAGTAATTTTTGCTAGACATTTAATCCTAAACTTGTATGTTTCAGAATTTTTTTGGATTGTATCCCCCTAAAACCAAGCCAAACATATACCACATGTCATGAATTCTAACTTACCACAACTAATATTAACTCACTTGCATTTTCAGTCTGACTTTCTATCAACACGTCTTTGCACTTAAAATGCTGTGAGTATGGAAACTTGATCACAAATCCCAGAAGTAACAGATTAACATGTTACTGCTAGTCAGCTGAATTGCAATACCTAGTAACATATCTGTTCTTACCTTACCTCACAAAATAAAATGTATTTTGCTTTGTATATGTACTGTACTAAGATCTGAACAAAATCCATAGAAACGACCCAGCCCCATGCTAGGAACTGCAGAATTTGAAAAGCTGTAACTTAGCAGTCTTAGACTGGAAAGAAGCATCATCAAGTAACAAGTCAAATACACTGTTTGTATTCTTATTCGAAACAACCTGAAGCATAAAAATTTTGAAAAGATCTCTACATTCAGTAGAATATCCAGGATTAGGGTGTGTGCTGACAAGGAGATTGGAGGGAAGGCAACAAGCTACTTGAAGCCTGATTTCAGGACTTGTTGGCTGATTCTGAGTAAAAGTACAGCCCTGAAAAGAACTTTTCCAGAAAGCAGTGATTACAGAGGAGATGACGCATGTTAGATGGTTAATGCAGGACCCACCATATGAGAAATCTTCCATTACTCATATCTACCAAGTCACATTGTTGCCTTCCACTGGCAAACTAACTAAAGTAGCTTCAACATGCCACAAAATCATGGTTTACATCAAAGTTAGATCATAATTCAAGCACTGTGAAGGAGCAAGGAATAAGAAATACCAAAGATTTATAACAACTATGCTGAATAAAGCAAAAAGAATGCCAGTACAGATGCATCTTTTTTAAGCTACAGACAGCATCAATTAGGTTTCTTCCTTAGAAGAGCCTATAAGCAAGCATAAAATGAGCAAACTCTCCTTGCAATATTTAAATCATGCAGTATTTCTTAAGAAGCCAAACAAGAATGTACTAATTCACAACTAGCTTTGTTCTTTCTCCCTTCACTGCACATTTCCTTCCTACTTGGATTGTCCTATCCCTGTTTCACAGGATATTAATTTTGTTTAAGAAAGTTAGAAGAATTTCCATGTGTTTTGCTGGTGGGAAAAAAAAATATTATTGCGCTGTAAAAGGACAGTTACAAATTCATCTCCAACAACTGTAATACACATATAAATATAATACCCATATCTATCACCTAACAAATCTGCAAGAATCATATATTGCAACTCTTTCTCTTTGCCAATCTTTCTTTTAAGTAGTTAAAATTACATATAGCTGTCATATGGAGAGAATTTAAGGACAACCAAAGAATCTCACACCAAACAACTGGATTAGAAATTAAAGAAAAAAAAAATCATTCTTCCTTTGGGGACAAATTTTAGATTATTCATCATTCTAGGTAGAACACTCCACATGTGTTTCCACTAGACAAATACCTCAGAGTCTGTGATCAACAAATAATTTAGTTTAATCCCACGCTTTTCAGGCATGATATTCAGGGAATAGAAACTGGGTTGCTAGATTCCATTTTTTTAGGTATGTGTGGCTACCAAGAACTGAAAAAATACAACCCACCTCAAAGAGGAAACCCCCCCCCACCTTTCTTCAGTAACTCTTACAGATTTACTTTTTCTTCATACACTGGAATCAAATATTACAAACATTAACAAACTGACTAAGAGGATATGTAACTGGTATAATTTGGTCCAGTATGACTCACTGGGAACAAAATCGTAAGAAATCACTCAACAGCTTTACAGAAAATATCCGACCGCTTCTTACCGCCAAGGGACACTAAATACATTGTTTTTCTTTTCCCTTGCTCAAAAACAAATGCTACATTCAGGAAGCCACATTAAGATACATGTCTCTGATTTTATATGCAAGAACAGTATTCCAAGCAGCATCTTTGAACATAGCACAAGTGTTGACTTGAAGGCAGGTATTATATCAGAACAGATTTCTGAAAAAAGTTAAGATCCTCTGTCATTACTTGCCATTACATGTTTATTTTTCTAGTTAACCTAGAAACAGCTTCACAAAACTTCTTGGGACAAATATTTTCCTAAGGGTAAAACATCAAAGCATTACTCCCTGTCCATGCTCTTTGCATGAGACAAAAAAACCCAGACAAAGCAGCAAGTAAACTACCTCTGGACACAAAAAGGAAGGACATGACTTGCAACCATATACTCCCTTTAGGAAATTCGTCCCCCAGACTGAAAAGTTTCCTTATGCTTATGTTGTGCTTGCCCTGTTTTGTTTGAAATTTAAAAAAAAAAAAAGAAAAAGATTTCTTAAACAAATCAACAGCACCCATCATGGCACACTGAAAATAGGCTGTACTGAAAGCAAACTTCTACCTGCAGCACCTGTTGACAAAGACCAGCTATTGGTATGGTACTTTGCAGAGAACACTGTCCTGTGAAAGCTGCAGTCCTGAAAAAAAATCATTTGGCAAATCTGAGAGGAGTTTAGTTTTGCAATAATTTTCAAAAAGAACTAAAGAGTTCAGGAAACACAGTTGATTTCCTGAGTACATAAGTGTGCACGCACCATGAATCACTAACTCTCATCATTGGTTGTTTCATAAAAGCGGAATTATAGAACAAAACATTTTAGGAACAACTTACCAACCAAGCAATTGCACGCAATTTGCTAATGAAACCATGTGTACTTTAGGATAAAACTGGATTTTCAGCCAGATAAACAACAAGGAGATGAGTGTACTGCTTTCAGTGATGTAGGTGTCTTGTTAAAGGAAGTGCTCAGAACACAATTTTCAAGCATCTTTAATATTTAGTTACGTTCTAAAAGTTTAATATTTCCAAACAAAGTATTATTTTCAAATATATATGAAAGAATTTGGTGTATGCTTACGTAGATATATATTTCTGCCCTTAGTAACCTGCAGTGCAAGACACTGATGAAAGTCTGACACCTGGATAAAAATCTAATCTGTTGGCTTGATAAATAGATGATATGAAAAAATCTAAACTTTCAGTGTTAGTTTTTGAAGAAGTTCATTCAGCAGCTTCACGGCCCTTTGGTTTTTTTCTCCATTATGGTTAATTCTGTATGCAGTACGGATAAGAAGGCTACGCACTTCTTTGCTTGTAGCAGTTGTCTCAGTAATCTGCAGGGAAACAGAGAACATGGGGAATAATTTTATAATTATGTTGCTAAATATACTAAGAATTCTCCATTAATATTTGCAACAAAGCCACAGATTTGTCCCTCAACACTGAACATGTGAGATACTCTGAGTTCAACACCAACTTCTGCCCAAGGCATCTTTTTTCATATGTGTTGGTGGAACTGAGCAATTTCTCTCATATTTAACTGAAACAAACCAAGGGATCAGAAAGTTTTTAAAGGAAACACAAATGGACAGACAGTGTAACCATTTAAAGGTCATGTCCTTAGAAAACAACTAAAAGTACATGAAGATTGTCGGTGAGTTTGGGAAGACAATTCAATCCTGTAAAGTTTTCAAAAGTAAAAATAAAACCCACCCCCAAAAGATGACAAAGTAACAGGAAAAAACCCTAACTTGCAATTTTTGCTGATCAGGAGGGACTTTAGTCCACATGATCTGGTGTATTAATCCCAAGGTTCACTACGCTAACCAGAACCACTGCCGTGCACCACAAGTTGTTTCCACACCATTCAGGCCTTTTTAAATCACATGAAAAACCCAGCTACACATTAATGATTACACAGATCCAGTCAAAATTAATCAGGCCGACACACTCTGACCTACAATACCTCATGACCACCCTACACTGGGGAATATTGGGGAGTTCTGAATGTCAGTTATGTTGCTTTCTATAATCAAGAAATAGCCTTCCAACTCCCTGAATAGGTTTTAAGTAGCAGACCAGTATGTTACAGCATCACTGCTCAACAGCCACACTCCTCAAGAGAAACTAAAGCCAGCAGACTGTAAAATACAACCCTCTTAATTTTATTACATTCTTATGCTAAGAAGAAATTACCATTTGTGAACTTACACGTAAAATGCTTAAACGTAAAATGTTTAAGCCCTTCTTAAACAGAAAAATGTTATGTCTGCTTAGTCAGCCAGAAGCAATAACCACCAAAATAGGTTTCCAGTTCCCTCTGTCATAAAATCAGACTCCTACACATGCCATACACAGATGGAAGAGCATGCTGCTGCTGAAAGGAAGAACTTTTCAGTGCTACAACCACACACTGGCCCTAAACAAGCTTGTGCTTCTTAGAAGAGTACGGGGTTATAGTTAGAGAGGAATAAACTCCTAATCTCATATTGAGATAGCACTGTTTGCCTTGAGAGACACAAACTCATTTCACCATCTGCACCAATATATCTGAAGGCTGTCTTTAACAATAGCAAGATACTGTGGCTTGCCCCCAACATTGTACTCCTCCCCAGCTTTTTCACACCCTAAGTGACGCTCTCCGAGGTCTTTGTTCATTTTTCTCTCAGTTATCACATAATCTTCCTCTCTAGCTTTGCTAAAGCACTGAGCAACAGTAACAATTAGTGACTAGCTGTTTTACATAATGGAAAACAGTGAGAAGACAGTTCCATCACCTCTGCAGCAACTGGATAATTAAAGGAGTGATTTATAACTGGGAAAAGCAAATTGTTTGCACGTGCTATCTATGCCAGGTGTAAATAAATTGTAGGTATCCCTTAACTGCAAGATACTACTCCAAATATTTCTGCAGCTGTATAGTCAGGACAGCAGCCTTTTCAGTGAGATCTTGTCAAGAAGTGTCAAAAGCAGAATCATTTGCACTGTAGCTGAAATAGATATGTAGCAGGTTGGGCATAGTTGCTGTAGTCACATTCTTCTTTAATTCCCTGTGAAGTGTTTTCTCTATTAAGAGATACAAATGTAAATCCAAAATAGCAAAAAAAAAAAAAATTTAAAAATTACTTCAACTGAAAAAAAAGAAGAAACACTTACATGGTAAATACATTCCTGGGCAATCATATGTCCACCAGAAGAAAAAAGCAGAAAGTTGGTAAGAAGATGTGTTACAAGATACTGGTTATGATACTGCCCTGTATCCATTATACTGTATACAGCAGCCTCCAGATCTTTGACAGAGAGGACTGTACAGCTGCAGAGCATCATTAGATGATTGTAGACTGCTTGAGCTTCTACCTGTAGGGAACAATTTCAAAGGACGCAGGATCAGAAAAGAGTAAAGGTCATACCTATGGTATTTTTTCCTTTGGATTTATTCACTAACAGGAAACTGAGACCTTGGCAGAAACTACCCAAACATGAAAAGAGTTTGAATTTAAACAGCAGGGAGAACAGGGAAGGAAGGGCCGTACGCATTTCTTTTACACTGATTCACACACACAGAGGTGGACAGAATGGATTTTTTAACTTTCTTTAGTCTTGCAAATTAAGCAGGCAGGGCGTCAAGCCAGGATTTGACCTTTTTTAATAATAAAAGGAAATGAAGAAAGTCCCTCAGCAGAACATTGTCAGATTTTTGCATTGTGGGAAAAAGAACAGAGACTCCTCAAGGGCTCATTTCAGTATTACTGCTACAAATCAATTAAATTCCCATGCAACCTGACCTTGGCTGATAAAATGTTCTAGCAAGAACACAGTTTTTTCCTTCTTCCTGTGTTGTCCACAGCTTATGTTTTTACCTTTTGAGTTAGCCAATAAAACCTAAGTTTTACTGGGAGTCAAAACCAGAAGATATTGGCACTTACACAATGAAAAAAACCAACAACTATAAGCAACTATTCCAAAAAAACCTAAAAAATTTGTTCATTATATTAAAAATAAACCTAAAAAACTGGTAGAAAAAACGCAAATTAATTAAGTGGAAGGACAATGGAAAAATATACCACTACAGACCACAAGGAAAAGATACCCATTTATCAACCATGTTCACTAGGGCAATTTGTTTCAGTCATTTACCTGATTTTGCCCTGTCCTATAAACAATTCCACATCAAGTAGTCTGAAAAAGCTGCTATTCTTGAATCATGTCCACAGTTACATGTGACGAAACAAATGACACCAAAACCTAAGGCAAAGTAAATGGAATTCTTCAAGATTCTTTAACCCTCTGTGCATCCTGTTCTTGGTGTGCCTCCATCCCATGTGCCTGAGGCTGCAGACTAATAGCAGCAGGCTCTGCTCCATGAGCTCAAGTACCCTAGGAGACTCATCCTTAGTGTCAAAGTTACTATGACCAGCCTCCAGGTTTTTTTCCTCCAGTGTTTCAGTCTAAAGGTATGAAAGGATGCCAACAAATGAATAAATATTGAGGAGCAGAATATTCAGTCCTGAACATATGAGTGAAGTCTAGTGAACAGCAAAAGTAGCCTTTTTCTTCTTTAAACCATTTAAACTCTGTATTCTACTTTTGCTGATATATAAACTGCTACCTAAAGTAAGTAGCAGGTAGACAAAATCTTAAGTAAAGAGTGCACACCCTTCCACACAAAAATATGCTGAATGAAAAGTCATCCAACTTGGCATCTGCCAAAAGTTCCCATCCCATATTAATCCTTAACTGGTGAAAGGTGCAGGGGTTGAGGACGAAACCACTCCATTTGAAAGAGCTAAGAGCTAACCTGCCAAAGGACAAATTAATAGAAAAAGCAAACATCTAACTAGAGGCAGAAGCTTTGCATGAACTGTGAGAATGCTTCTGAAGTAGCCTGACCTGTGGAAAAAAAAAAAAAAAAAAGTCTTACTTAACTACAGAAAAGAATCATAATGAGCTGAAATATTAGACCTCTGGGAACAGATGAGTAACTGCGTGGGCTGTCAGTGGAAAAGCTTTTCTCTCACTAAAATGTGTCATACGTTATGACAGAACAACAAACTGATAGAATACAGGACACACAGGGAGATGATTTTATATACAGGACAATGTGATTTCATTCTGTGGTGCTGGAGTTAGAACAATATTTCCTACATAGATCTGCACTATTTTCCTTCAGCTTCATTCACTCACATTTATTGCTTGGGTATTTCCTTCTTTCCCAAAACATGCATTCTAAAACCTGCCCTGGTTTCTATACTTCACTGTAGCTCTAACCTATCTCCGCTCAGCCAACATCCCACTTGACTCCCAGACCATAAGAAATTAAAGAGAAAAAAAATGAAAAGTGATTGGGAAGTGAACTTGGCATTTGCAGTGCCATCTGGGTGGCAGAAGGGGAAGGGAAGGAAATAAAATGTTGCAGAACTCTGGTGTACATGGACCATTAGAGGTCAGGGGAAGGGAAGGAAATAAAATGTTGCAGAACTCTGGTGTACATGGACCATTAGAGGTCAAATGAAAGTTTTTCTAGCACGGTGTACTGAGCTGTATTTTTAAACCAAACAGAATCCATTTTCAAATTAAAGAAAACTAGAGATGCTGCAGCCAAATTTTGAATCTGGGCTTTGTAGATCAGATTGCTTGGGCTAGTTCAAGCTTGCATAATAGGCCTAAATTAAAGGCTTTCATGTACTTCCATGCACACATAGACATGCAGCACTCTTCATGCAGTACAGTGTGTGAGGTCAGAACACTGCTTCCTTCTGTTAGAAACGGAGAGTATGGGCAGACAACACACTTGTTGCAATCTTGTACATGGCAAAAATCTGTAAAGATACATTAGAGAAACTAGAATACATGGGCAAGGTTAGTATTCAGGGCTGTGTCCGAAAATAATCTTTACAGCTTCCACTGTTGTCGCGATATCTCTTGTTTCCTTCTCAGAAGGTGCCATAACACAGGAATGCTGAATTCTGTCAGAGTGATTTAAAAAATACCATTCCTAGAGTAGTTTTACTTGTGTTAAAAGCACCCAAGTTATCCAAAAGAAAGCCAAGAAGGTGCTAATCTATATAATATAATCTAAAAAGAGGAAAAGTGTTTTCTAAACATCACCAAGAAAATTGACCAAAATTATCTTTCAACTTCTTCACTGTAACACAATTCCCAGAAGACCTTGTAAAGCCAATACCTTCACCAGTGTAAACCTTTCATTTTTCTAGTTTGTACTACTTGTTTTATAGCAATAAGATATAAGCAAACTATTGACTGCTTATCGCTGCTTACTATCTGTACATTACCCACCATTGTTTGAGTCCTTTGTTGATTTTCATTCTGAGGACAGTAGTAAAATGCCAGCAGCCACAGCAAAGCATCCGGTTCTACAGCACCCTTCAGTAATTCTTCTGCCGCAATATCCAGCCATTCCCCAAAATGAGCAACCAAAAACCAGATTTCAAAAAGGTCAGCAAGAGAACTGGAAAATAACAAAGATACGATTAAGTATGTCTTGTTATATAACATTTTAAAATGTCTTAACTGCAAAAGGTGCAGGCATGGAAATAAAAATCCTTAAACTACTCTTCAAATAAAAATCCTTAAACTACTCTTCAATAGGTAATGCCTTACCTGCTAAGCATATGGCCATATAATACTCAATTAGCTGCAGTCACAACCAAATGATACCCAGTGCCACTCACCGATTAACTTTGTCAGTAGAACAGACTATCCATTACACCATTTTCTAATAAACTGTGACACTATACTATGTATTAAAATACACATCATAAAATTAAACCTTATCATTTATACTCTCTAGTTAAAGGACTTTCAAAACTTTAAATCACACCTTAAAAGTTGTATTCTAACATACTGTTGCCTTATATTGTCTTCCAGTTTCTCTCTTTGCTTTCCAGGGTTACTTTTTGGTTTTTGGTAATTCATGAGGTGCATGTTTTTTGGTAATTCATGAGGAATTACATTTAGATGGACTAAATATAAAGTGTTTAATGTTACTCATCTCTTGACTTACAATTCAGGTCCTCTTTAATGAAAATTTTGAAGATATTTACAACTGGGTTACTGCAGTAAGAAAAAGAAAGGAGAGAATGGGCCTCATCTCATCTCTACAATTTCTTACATGTACTTTTCTGAAGCTAAGACTGAAGAATAGAGAAATAATGGAGAGAGGCAAATTAATGGTAGGTGTCTCCAAAGAAAAAACTCAAACTGTGTGTGGATGCAAGGACAGACAGATAAATCGAAGGCTGTTAAGACACAGGAACTTAAACTTAATTCCTATTAAGTTAAGAAAAACCTCTAATTCTTCAAGCTTTTGCTAATGTTTTACTCCTGGGGACTCCAAGAACTGCTGTGCCACCTTTCCCAGGAAACTCTAAGAGGTCTTAGAAATTTCAGGAGCTGATAAAGTTGTCTGATACCATCACATCATCTAGGGAACATGACAAGGTCTTAGTTGGAATAAACTGCTTTATCTTTACAACCTTCTGAAGAGGTGGGAGACACAGTTCTATGGATGAAGATGTGGTGTGTGCAGATAGTATTCTACATCTGGAGTATATTGGTGATGTTGTCTATAGGTGTCACAGAAATTACTGAACCTGTAAATGATATTGTCTATATGCCACAGAATCTCAGGGTCTCAAAATCTTATTCCTAGGATACAAATCCACCACAGCAGTATTTTTGGATAAGCATGCTCACCAAGATCGGATACAAGAGATTTACATAGACTTACAGAGAGAAAGTAGAGTACTGAGGTGACCGCTATAAAGGCCACCATTGCTGATATTCCACAGCTTTCGGAGGGGCAGCAGCATGGCTCAGGCTGTGAGGAACTATGTATGACATAATGTATGACAAAATCTGAGACTAAAAATGCTTAGCTAAAGGAATAGCATACTAGAATCTGGACATGCAATGTTAAAAACCTTTGAAAAAACAAACGTGATAATTATCTAGGACAACAGCCCTCCCTCAGCAAAATAATTTACTTATCTGACCATAATTGAATGCTGTGACAACCTAAGTGGATAGGCTAGCTCTGAAACCCAGTGATTTACAATCAAAGGAGGAATTAAATTAAATTAAATTAAAAGTTAACTACTAAGGACAAATAAATATACTTAGGGTAGATTGACAGTATTTATGACTGGAAATGTTCATAGCTCAAAGGGTAAATAAAAGTCCTTAGACTTTAAGGATTAAACTAATTTTAACAGGTACTTAGCAGAACAGAAATTAATTCTTGCTAAGACAGCCTAGGCACCACTGCACTTACAACTCACAGTAACTTCCTTGTACCATCACAATGTCTGGTTGGAATTGTGTGCTTCCCACTTCTGTCCCTACTGTTGTTTCTGCCTCCTACTCTGTAGTGGCACCTATGTCAACTGCTCCACTTTGATTGCCAAAAGTGGCCCTTCACTTTTTCTGGGACATCCCCACACAAAATGTACATCAGTTGATTTCTGGTTTAAAATGTCACATAACATTTACTGTTCACTGAGAGTACTACATAAAATAATAAATAATGGCACAGAAGAAATCTGTTGATTAGAACTACACAGAAAGCACCTTGCTGTAAGACTTAGATTTGGTGTAAAATAAAACCATTGAAAAACAAGCTATATAAACAGAGAGCACCGACTATAAGAAGTAAGAGGATATCCTGTATAGTAGTATTTTTTGCTCCTTTGTTAATCTTATTAAGTAGAAAGGATGCAGAATCAGGAATAAAGCAATGAAAGAAAATTGAATACAGTTTCCTCATGGATATTAGTATTTAAAAACTTAAGCCAGATCCACTTTCTTCATAACTGAGAGGGGTTTGGTATAAAACATAATTGTTGCATGAGTTCTAAAGGAAGTAAGAAGATATTCTGGGAAGTATAATACTATTTAACCTAGTGTATTATCAAAGCAAAGAGGGAAAAAGACAACAGAAGCCAAGAAAGGGCTAGGCCACAAAAGGAGAACAGGCATGCTTCTATTATTGTAACACATTATGATGGATGATATTTGCTTTATTTGTTTGTTCTAAGGTTGAATTATGTGTTCTTTTAACAAGCCAGGGTCAGGTCACACTCCAAGGGCGGAAAGGTTTTACAGACTTCAAGGATGAACAGTGAGACACAGCACTGAACTGCAGCTTGTACAGAAAGTGAGAAGCTGCCAGCAGACAGTCTGGCCTCAGAGGGAACAGCAAAAAGCTTTTTTCTGCCACTCAACAACAAAAATAAAAGCCTCCATGAGTTACCTGAAACCAAGCATAGTTACAGTATCTGTCTTCCAGGACACAGGGGGACAGTTGGGTATCTTTGTTTTGCAAGTCTATCTGGCCTAGGCATTCTATGTCTCTATTTAAATATTTCATGTTTTAAATAAAAAATAAATTGGTTTATTTTAATTTAAAAACTGTTCAACACTCTTTGAAAAGCTGTCTTGGAACAGAGGAAGACTCACATCCAAAGCTCTAGCCGAGCCAGGTCTTGTCACACACCTGGATAAGAAAGATTTGCAGGGCAGAAACAGATAGAGATGTATCTTACTTCATTCTTTTCATATAGTCCTACAGCATCTACTACCAAAGCAGAATTTGTGTAGACAAACACCATCAGTCATTATAACAAGTATTTGGACAAAAAAAGCTAAGGGCAACAGGTCAGAGACATGGGGTGTCAGCTCAAAGAGTAATAAGGCAAAAAATGGTAATGCAATCTAGCAGTATCTAGAAAAAAAAAAATCAAGTTGAGTTTGGATGTTTACAAAGCCTGCAGAAAGCTAATACAAGCTCCTTCATAAAACACTACCACTCACAACAGGCTCTTTCCAATACTAGCTGCTTTTTTTTGACTGGAAAAGTTCTCTTGTTATTGAATCCAGAATCGGTTTTAAAAGTTTTGGGGGAGAAATGGGAGAGTAAGCAAGTAGGCATTTCTGGTACAGAGCTAGCTATTTGTTGAAATGAAAGGAACAAGGAGATTCTGTTTACTCAGAGGCTTATTGGTCAGGTCTATAGGTGCTACAAAAGTTCAGATTCAATTAGTCTAAGTCCTATTCTTTAAAACAAAGCTCTATTTAAAGATTAACAAGAAAATGATGAAATGCAGCCACTAAAGTCTTCAAATAACATGATTTTCACAAAATAACATATGCAAAGGACAAAAGGTTAGAAAATATAATACTGCTTACCTTATGTTTTTATCTTCTACTAAAGCTTTGAGCATATCTGAAATATGTTTCAAGTGTTGAGACCAGTGTGTAGCTGGCACTTCTGAGGAGGAAGGATGAAAACAAAACTTAAAATTCTACTTTGTCCAACTAGAACAGAACAGTGAGATTAACCATATTAAGTTAGCATTAAAACTTGTGCAACTTGATACAGATATCAGCATTTAAAATTTCATTTTTAAATTTCCCAGTTTTCATCAATAGCTATTACTATGTTTCTTAGAACATTTCATTGAGAAAGCAATGTGAGGAAGTATAGCTAGGAATATTCAAATGAGGCTGATGTACACTTGTGTAAACACTACCTCAATATAAATATATTATGAGTGGTCTCAGAGGATCTTATACTGAGCTGAAATTATTGCTCATGAAAAACTGTACTATACTGAGCAGTGCTTTCTTCATGTATAAAAATGGGAAACCTGAAAATAAAATTAGGTTTGCAATCTGAAGTATAAGCAGAATTCAAGCTTCAGAGACAAATGGCAAGGCTATTTCTTGTAATGTAGATATGAACATTTTCATAACGACAATTCCTAATATTATAAGGTAAGAATATTTAGCATTTTTACAAGCTCAGTAACTTATCTTCATTCCTACAAAATTATGCACTCTTTCTTTGTTATTCACTTCTGGTTTAGTTTTCTTTAAGGTTACATTTGTATTATTGTTACATAAGAATTAGATGTTCCTGAAAAAAAATACATTAAAAGAATATTATTAAAATTGCTAAGTCAACACATCCCATTTAGGAAGTGGCAAAATTTTATCCTCATCCCTTTTAAAGTTATTTTTAAGACATATATACAGAAAACGCAGGTTGGCAAATGCTGCAAATACTTCATGAAGACACTTACCAAAAGGACGTCTCAGTAAAGCTGTTACAAGAGGCTGGTGATGGTAAGGGAAGTAGGCCTTCAGTGGAAATTTATGCTAAGAAACAGAATTATTATTTTAAGAGCTTTCTGGTCAGTTTTTAAAACAAACCCACAGTGAACAATCTCTTCTAAGGTAGTAATTAACAATACAGACTGAAGCGAGAGAACATAAAAGTAACTCTACACTTAGTTCAGGGAAATTGCATAAAGAAAGAAGGGGGATATTTAGAAAAAGCTTGCTTAGAAAGAAGAAAAATATGGATTTTTAAAATACATGTATTAAAAAGGGTGCAGAGTATGAAGAAAATTCCCTCTTAATATTCTTGAGTTTTTTCCCTCTTATCACAAGTCTTCACACTTAAAATGCAGAGGTTAAAAGAGATGCTAATTAGTTTAATTTCATTTTCCAGTGCAAACAGGTTCATATTAAACAAAGAACTAGTAACATCTACATAATCTGAGGCTGTGATGTAGATTATTGCCTTCTGTTCAAACATGAACACCTAAAATTCTTAGGATCTGATTCAGTACACGGTGGAGTAGTCACAGATAACAGACTTGTCCTCTGTTTATCTGGGTGCATGCTATTTGTATGCCATGAACATTGCTGCTTGTCTAACTGGGACTACCAGCAGCATACCTTCAATCTTTTTGCTCTGCAAACATCTACTACAGGCATGTCTAATGTGTAGCATGCATGTGCAAGTGCAATATGAACTCCCTTTGAGGTGGCCTGAAAACTGTTCAAATGGCCAGGCCCAGAGGGCAGTGATCATTGACACGAAGTCTAGCTAGAGCCAGTAACTACTGGTGTACCCCACGGGTCAATACTAGGTCCAGTTCTATTTAACACCTTCATTACTGATCTGGATGATAAGGCAGGGTGTTCCCTCAGCAAGCCTGCTGATGACACAAAACTGGGAGAAGGTCCTTGACAGGATGGAGAAATGGTCTGACAGGAACCTCATGAACTTCAACAAGGAGAAAGTATGAAGTCCTGCACCTGGAAAAGAACAATCCCAGGCAGCAGCACATTCTGGAAGCCAACTAGTTGGAAAGCAGTTTTGCAGAAAAGCACCTTGGGGTCCTGGTGGGCAACAAGTTGAACATAAGCCAGCAATGTGCCCTTGCTGCCAGAAAAGGCAGCAAATGTATCTTGAGCTGCATTAAGCAAAGGGTTGGCAGCAGGTCGAGAGAGCTGATCCTTCCACTCTCCTCAGCTCCGGTGAGCAGCCACTCAGCAGCCAAACCTGGAGTACTATGTCTGTTTCTAGGTCCTCAGTACAAGAGAGACGTGAACTTCCCCGAGAGAGTTCAAGAAAGGGCCACAAGGATGATTAACAGGCTGGAGCACCTGTCGTATGAGGGAAGGTGGAGAGAGCCTGGAAAAGAGAAGGCTTAAAGGCCATCTTATCAATGTCTGTAAATACCTGAAGGGTGGGTGCGAAGAAGATGGAGCTAGGCTCTCTTCAGTGGTGCCTAGTAACAGGACCAGAGGCAACAGCCACAAACTGAAATACAGGAGTTCCCATTCGAATATCAAAAAATATTTTTCCCTTTTTTTACTGTGAAAGTGATTGAGCACTAGCACATGTTGCCCAAAGAGGTTCCTGAGTCTCAGTCCTCGGAGATACTCAAAAGCCAACTGGACATGGTCCTGGGTGACTGGTTCTAGGTGGCCCTGCTTGATCTGGGGGGTTGGACAAGGTGACCTCCAGAGGTCCCTTCCAACCTCACCCACTCTATGAGTCTATCATTTCAGTCTTCAAGTCTCCACACCAATGACCTTAGACCTTCTGTCTCCTTTCTTTAGGAATAATAGACTATTTAGCAAATATATAATCTCTCAACACACAGATGGGGAACACAGACTCTACAAAATGTGATAAATTTTTAAATCCAACAGATTTAAAGACCTTATTTAGTAACTCATTTCCTTTGGATATACATGCATGCATCTTATAAACAAAGGGAATGACACATTCTCTATTAATTTTTTTGTTCTGTAAAAACAGGTAATTGAAATTACAGCACACTTATATATACAGTATTATCAGACAGTCTGTTTATCACCGGTATGGTAAGATTCTAAAAGTCTACTTGTCAAGTGAAATTACATTAATCAAAAAATAATAATCCCTATACTAAATTATGCATGTACTCAATTAGCTTGCACCAAAAATCCCCATGAAAAATGGACTTTTCACACAGTTAGTAGTAGCCAAGAAAACCAACAGCATGTTACATATGAGAACAGCACTGTAAAGTAAGTGAAAATCCGTTTTCAGCATACTGTTTAAGCAAAGCAAAAAAGTTTGCATCCCATCATACAAACACAGTATTTTAGACAGTTCCTTCCTTACATAAGCCATCACAAAGTGCACAACAAGGTATAAAGAGACAGAACGAGTCTGGATGTGGCTGGTTATAACAATGGCTACGATGTATACCAGGAAACAAAATTTTAAGCTGGCTTAAAATATTTATCCAGCTATTTAGAAGAAAATTCTCAGGTGAAAACTGAAAATTAAAAAAAAAAATTAAAAGAAAAACTGACAATTTTGAAATGATCAAGGGAAAATAACCCTGGAGGAAATTATAATTTCCATCAAATAAAACCATGAACATTAAGTTCATGAATTCACAAGCAACATGACCCAAATATCCTTAGGTCAGTTTTCATCACAAACTTGAAGAAAATCTGCTTGTACAAAGCACGGAAAAGATTATCCCAACAGTGATCTCAGTACACCCATTCTTAAATTTCTTATTCAATGACTACAGAAATGGTCTTTTTCTTAAGCAGGTTTAAACCCTATGTTCCATTTATACCTTTTTCAGTCTCCCAAAACAAGACTACTCCTAAACCCTGCAGCACTGTTTTTTCACACTCCTTAGCTTTTTTCTGCCCCTGCCCAATCTTGTTCTCGCTAAATGGTCTACAAAGCTTTTAGAAAAGACAGCTATTTCTGACCAGTGTCATACTGCAACAGAGAATCGTTCTCCTCCTACCTTGCAAACCTGTGCAACTACCAGATATGACCTGGTTCTTCTGAATATTTTGTGGACACATCTTTTTGCCTAGCCTTTTTTCAATTAACTATACTATATATTCCTAAGTTCTTAGATGACCCAGCTAGAACCCTCTTCATCTTCCGTCATTAATAATTTTAGCATTCCTCTGTAAAATGCTAATGAAGCACATTGTGTCCCGCCAAGATACCACAAAGATGGGTGTCTTATGAACGTATGTAATATTGGTATGACAAAAAATACGATGACTGATTTAAACGAAGTTTAGGAAGCACTCTGTGCCTGCATTTTGGTATGCCAACTGTTAGTTAACATTATATAGATTCATAAACTGTGAAACAAGCAATTTTGAATTCTAATATTGAAGACAACACCTTAATTAGAGGCCCATGAATTAAACCGTATACAAGTAAAGTAGAGGAAACTTAAAATTTAAAACCACTTAAAAAAAATGGGCAATAGTCATGTCACAATGCCAGCAGGTGAAGGACTTTCACCCTGAAACAAACGCATCCCCTGCACAACAGGATTAGCTCTTGGGTGTCTGATGGGTGTAGAATCTTTGCCTGTGTTCTCCACCCAGTCACCCCCACCTGGGGCTACACAGCGTGCTGCTGCCATGCAGTCAGAGTGGCATTAAATTAACATGCACAGCACCTACATATTAAGCAATATAGCTGCAGTTTCATCCTTATTTCATATTGCCTGAAGCTGGAAGACATATTCAATCACATTGCTATTTAAAGGCCAGGAGATCAAAAATTCCAAGAAGTCCCAATACTTTCTTAACTAGTCTCCCCAAAAGGCTGTAAAAATCAAAGGAACTGGAAATTTTCTTAAGTCTAAAGTGAGAGCTATTAAACAATAAGATACTTTCCAAACTTACCATATAAATCATATATACTGGAGTTAAACAACCAAACAAAATGGTCAGGATGTGAAATGACAGTGTGATTTGGGAACCCAGGAATAAACGTGACAAAACCTTTTCATATCTCCATTTTGAAATTTAAAAATAAGAAACTGATCCTGCTCTTGTTTATATTAATACATACAAAAGTTAATCTACTTAATTCAGTTCAGTAAAACCTGTATAAATATCTGTGCAGAAGAAGAGACACTAAGCTGGGAAATTTGAAGCTTTAGACTGAGGAAAAATTCCTGAGCAGCGAGACCAGAAACTGAAACCAGTATGTATTCTGTGTCTTCTACCTTCTGAACAGACAAATACAACTACTTAGTATCCTGCTTACACTTACTTGGAGGAATGGGGATGGGGTTATTATCTCTGTTTCGTTTATCATCAGAAACCCTGCTACTGCAAAAGAAACATTATCTAAAATTTCTTATCCTTCCCACCAAAGATGGATGGTCATTATCATGTTCACCATACAGGCAGAAACTTCAGCACCATGGGAACTGCTCCTGTGAAAATCACAGTTTAGGTCGCAGGATTACTCCAGGGTAATGTCAGGTAAATTGCTCGTACGTATTGGTTTCACACTATAATTTTATTCACAGGTGAAAATGTTTGAACTAAACTTTGGCAAGTATATACAGCTGTAGGGAGATGCTACTATTTACATTCATTATATTCAGTCACGATTCTTAAGAGTAGCATTGTTCTCTTCTTGTGAACTTTCATAACTTCTCGCGGAAAAGAAACATCAAGAAATAGATCTTGACTGACCTGCTTGTTCTCATTCTGATGATCCTGAAGGAAAACCTGTGTAAACACCTGTATAATGGTCATCACTTCTGGAGTTCCATCAGTTTCCAGCAGTGCATTCCTAAGCATTGAAAAGTTAGATTATAACAATCAGTTAATTAATCTGCCCATCACACCACAGATAATTGAATGAAGAAACAAAATGTACATTCTTTGTGTGCTGTCGATTCATTACTTTATTTTTACTTTAACAAAAACATATGCTACTCCTACAAATAAATTAAATGTAGTAAGTATATACAATATACATGCAGACACCCGACCACCAGGGGAAAAAAAAAAGTAAAATTAAAAAAGAGACTGCAACAAATTTATTAAGCAAATCTGGCATCTGAACAATCTTACTGGGTTCAGAGCAACTACTCCCACGCTTACAGTTCAGCATACTTTAGTGCTTTGTGTGATTGTATCCCACAGGCTATCTAAAATCAGAGAAAAGTACAATCTAGTACAATCTATCTCCTGGGATATATGGTACCTGTAGCAAAAAAATAATCTTGACTTAAATTATTAATATAACACTCCTACTGGAGCCAGGGAAACAAACAAACAAACAAAAGCTGATCAAATGTAAAAGTTACATATTTAAAAAACTACACAAGGGCCCTGAACTTAAATGATACAGCTGTTGTTCAGTCACTGTGACTCCTTAGTGATCATTAAGAAATGAATCAGCAGCACAAACAGAAATATGTGTATACCAAAGGCATACTTTGGATCAGTAATTGCTACAGCTTTAATTAGGAACCAATGCATTTCAATGTGCTTTCAGTGGTGAAATCATAAAATCTACTCTGGAGATTCAGGAAGGTTAACACTTTAACTGGCCTTCCACAGGGCATAATGTAACCTTCAGCAAATGGAGCAGAAAAACACATGGGCAGCAAAGAGTAATTTTCATTGTCTTTACTTGAAAGGCATGTAACAGTAAGGAAAAAATAATGTTCAAAGTAAGGGTCCACTGAGATCTAAGTTTTTTTATTAGAGAATTGTTTCATTCTTTCCATAATGATGTAAAACATAAGAACAGCTAACACATTACTGCAGCAAAGGAATTTCACAAAACTACAGGCAGGTGTAAACACTAATAGAAACACGGGAAACAGCACACAGAACCTCAAGACAGTCTAGCTGTATGGACTTCTGTATAGCCATACTTAGCAACAAAATAAGCTTCTGCTTGGGAAATAAAAAAAAAGAAAGTTAATATCTCTGAAATGAAACAATTCAGCACAATCAACCTCAACAAAAAGCATGCACAATAAGCAGGAAAAGTTATTCCTGAAAGAGACACAAGGCTTAGATCTGTACTTTTAACAGAATATTAGCCCCTAAAAGAAAAGGAGTTTTGTGCCAGCTGCAGAAACAGAACTCAGTTTCCAAGCAATGAAGTACAAGTTCTTTATCAGCAGATTTCTAAAATCTCACATGTGACTACATCTGAAGTACAATCATAGAATTATTTAGGTTGGAAAAGACCTTTTAAGACCATCACATATCTTACTGTCTGCATACCACATGGTAATAGCTGGAGGGATGTCAGAGAAATACAACAAAAATGAATAAAAAGCTGCAGAAACCAATTGGTCTGCAAAAGCCAGAAAACATACATAAGAGCTTCATGTAATACCAAGAGGACCTGACACATAGTATTTTAAAAATATATTAAGTGTTTAATACCAACAATATAGAGGAACAAGCACACAAAGTAGGAACAACTGAAAGCAAGCTAGGGAGCCGAAATGTAGGCTGAGCAACAGGAAAACATGATGAATTTCTAAGATGATTTGGAACAGTAACACAAGTGCAAAGTTTTACTAGGAAATACTCTGCTGGACAAGGCCCTGCATTATCTGAGAAACAGTGTTTCATCCATTTCTACTGTCTACCAAATGAGAAGGGTGCAAGAGAGTTACGTAGTCTCATGTTGTCTGTAGAAAATATTTTATATACCATGACCCTAAATAAGTCAGGAAGCTTGAACACATTATGTCTCCATACACCATCACAATATATGGCCTAAGACATCAGTACAGGCCTGTTGAAGTCACATCAGTTTTCACGTGCATTTTGCTTTGGGAAAGTGACTAGTCTGAACTATTCAGAAAATGCTAGCTGTGCTCAGATACTGGACCAGCAACAGAAAGGGCAGTTATTGCTGTGGCAGTCAAGTGATTCCACTCTCACAATGCAGCAGTCTATGGTTTCTACAGCAAAGATTCTTATGTTAGTGGCTGTGTAAACCTGAACAAACATGCACACAGACACACAAATGCCCCCAAACATGTGCACTTGGCTGCCCGCTCTTCTTAGGAAGGAAAACACTTGATGAACAAAGAATGTCAGTCACTAAATATGTTATTGTTGTATCAAAACTGTAATACTGATAAACCCCAGCAGCAGACCTATGTGAAAAGAGTAAGCCAAGCGAAGTGAAGAGAAAAAGCCACTGAAAACTGAGTAGAAAGGACTGGAAGCCCCCACGTGGTAAATAATATATATTGCTTAAAACTAATGCATTCAAACCCAAACTTATTAACAGGCAGATCAACAGTTTAATACCATTAAGAGCATAGCTGATATAAATCCTGAAGACTATAAACAATGTAAAAGAGGCTCCATTGGTAAGTGCAAGTGTTGCAGCTAAATTCCATCTTCGTGCTGGCATGGGACAAGGTATTTCAGCATTTATAATTTTCACCTCAAAATCAAATATCTACTGAAATACAAAATAAATTATACATTTTAAAGGCTATTTTAATTTAGCAGATATATATGATAAAATATAAAAGATACAATGTAGTCAACTGTATCAATGATTATCATCATAATGTTAACTTTTATGTGAAGTTCACGTGATTTTTAACATTTTTCATTACTTGCAGTATATTACACAGACGGAGACACTAAGGTAAAGAAAAAACCATCCCATAATTATAATACGTCCCAGATCATAATACTCCTCCTCATGAAGAAAACCTCAGTGTTTAAACTGATCATTTATTTGAAACACTTCCCACTATAATTTCAAAACTTACTTGAAAATTTCGTTAACAATTCTGAAAATGGCAGGATGGCTTGCTGCTTGGGGCTGTTGATAAACAAATGAAAGAAAATCAGTCATTAATAAGAAACAACTAAAAAAAAACACCCGCCCCTGTACAATTTACAGCTTAACTCATGAATGCTATTACATTGCAATTATTAAACTGTAAATGTCAGATCAACTCTTACTAAAAACACTCAGGTTTCCTTAGGATTAGGTTCTGCAAAATGACTACATCAAAGTCACAGAAGGAGATCCGCAGCAATACCAGGCAGGCTAAACAGCTGATGAATGCAAACATCTGGCATCCCAAACAACAACTAAAAATACTAAAGGTGGCAGATAGAACAGGTTGTTGCATGTAATTACTAAAGGAAAGAGATAGGGAACAGATTTATGAAAAGCTATTAATTCCTCTTCACAGACAATCCCTTTTGGGTGTGCTTTGAGATTCTCACTACATCTTCAAAATTAAATTCCAGAAATTAAATTTATTTTATCACCTTTGCCTTTAGCACTACCACACACATCTTGGCCCAAGATGTTTTTTCACCGTATTATCTTCTTTTGTGAATTTTATAGTTGCTAGTACAAGCTAAATATCTCAGTGCATCAAAATAGTCTTTTTAAACTAGTGAAGCTTTTTATCATGTTACCACGTAACAGTCTGTTTTAAGAAAAGTTGTTATATTAAACACACACTAGTTAACAACGTACTTTCTAATCCCATATCCTTAAATTCTAAGATTTACTAGGCTTTTGTAGAGTACCAAGATCAAAAAACTACTTACACATTCCCAAAGGTATATCTGCCTAAGTTAAAAAACAAATTTGTGCTTCGTGTTTCTGAAGCTAGCACCTGAAGACCTGGTAAGAATATAGTTCTTGAACATTCTAGAGTAATGGATGTTTAATAAAATGCATTCTGTAACCTTCAGGATGCATGGAAGTAATAGCATTTACAAGTGGCATTTATTGTAACAGCTTTAAGTGCCTGATGCACTATTGCAAAGAAAACATTTATGCATTTGCTTCAAGCTAAAAAGTACCAAGTAGAATAGATTTTTTTTTAATTTTTAATTGCACACAAACAGAATAAGGGCTTTATTTTACAAGATACCTATATGACAATATCAGAAAACAGAGACAGCCTTTAACAGCAACTATCTAGAAAAGCTCCTTGTTTCTCACAGTTGTCTTTGCCATACTGGAAATACGAGGTGGCACCTCTTTAGTCATGTTTTACCACCCTGTCACATGCTGTAGCCAAGTTATTCTATTGAATGTGCGTCACCTAGTGCTCGGCAGTATTTACAGCCGGGTGCTCGGATGTGTGAAGAACAGCATGCAGCTTGTTGCAAGGCGGGTCCCCAAACTGTCACTGCTAGGGGGAGAAAAAACATGGCTCGATGACACAAGCGACACGTTCATCTCTTTTTTGTTTCACAAGGAAAACTCGGACTGGACGATCTCCAGAGGTGCCTTCCAACCCCAACCATTCTGCAATTCTGTGAAAACACTGGAAAGTACAAAGTAGGTTTTCCAGTCCTGACGGATAAATGGTTGAATTCAGCCATTTCTCCACTGCCTTTTCACTCTGCCTACCTTTGCACACATACTTCTATGATGACATACCAACCCACTGTTGCTTAGGACAGGCTGAACATAAACTAGAAAGGGTCATGAGCACACTGCCGCACATCACAAGATTAAATCATAGTTCTTTTGAACAAGACCAAAATAAATGTGCTGTATGCAACAATGAAAAACGCACCTGCCAGACAGCAGCAAGCAATCTACACTGCTCGCTACATAAAACGACAGTTAATAAGCTCCTAGTATTTAATCTATACTACTGAACTCAATATGAATTTAATCACCGGTATTCAAAAGGGAAAAAAACCAAACAAAAACCCCAAAAAACAAACCCCACTGTTATCGAATGCCACAAAACTAATTTGCAAGCACTCAGAGTAAGAATGCTATCATAGCACAAAAAGTCTTCATGGCAAACTGAAGATGTGCCTGTTGTGTAGCTGGACTAGAGCAGGCAGCACAATTCTGCTGCAGCCAGCAGCAATTCTGCATTGTGAGGGATTATCAACTTCAGGAGGGATCCTCATAGGGCTTTCATGTTGTTGACTTTATTACCTTATTTTTTGAAAATAAAAAGGCATGTCATATTTTACTAATGTTGCCTGTGACCACACAAAGTATTTTTCACAGAAAACTCAGAAAACAAAATATACTATTTACCAGGAACTTGTTCCATTACTTTTAAAACATGCACAATACATACAGCACAACACACACTAAACCAAAAAGATGCAGACATGGGGAATCGGAGCTGCACGTGTGATATTATGATTACATATCTGAAGAACATGTGCCTCTTCAGAAAAAACCCACACACAAAACCACTGGGATTTTTGAAAGAAATGAAACAGGAAAAATACACTGCAACATAAAGTATGACATACACAAATTCTATAGAACTACACTACTTTTTATCTGTGTTACCAGAAAGAAGAATTGTGTATAACTAATTTACAGTACAAAGCCAGAACTGAACAAAGAAGCAAGAAAAAGAAATTTGTATCTACAGGAAGCAAGTAAATGGCACAAAGAGGAACACACTAATCATCATATACTGCTTTTGTTCAGATCGTAGAATGCTCTGTAACAACCACAAGTAAGAGTAAACATACAGAAACAAATTGTGCCCAAGATCACACAGCAACAGATTTGAGGTGGCAGCACCACAAATACTGGTTCTCTCAACTTCCAAACTCACATGCAATTAACTGGACGCATTTCTGAAGTTAGAAACATCTAGCTTTAGGAAACAACTACACGGCTGTATTTCAAATGTTGTCTGTATTTCCAAATTGTATATCTACCTGTATTCCTGAATTTTATATTTACCAATAAAAGTAAGAAATGTCACTTAATATCTTTCTTATACCAAGTCCAAATCTAGATTTATTTTGAAGCATACACTTACTTTTAAAGCATAAACATCTTTTTACAGAGGTTTAAAAAGCTCCTGAATTCTTCAACATTATGAATAAATCTGTGTGCGCTATTTCAAAAAATTTACCATAACACCACAGGTTTTGAAGACCAGCAATACTGTGGGAACTAATTGTAACTTAGCCAGAAGGTATTACAACAACAAAAAACATTTCTTATTTTATCTCTATATCCTTCCTCCTTTCTCCTTTGTTAATGCCTGTTTCGTTTGCACAGCTCCCAGTGAAAGGTGAGGGTGGATCCAGTTGGTCTCGGAACTTCGGGATAAGGCACAGCAAAAGGGCAGTGCAAGGGCATGAGAACAAGAGCAGTCTTCAGCTTGGTATACTGGTAGGCACTGCGAGTCACCGTATCACCCACTGAAACTACTTGCTCTGAAATGCTAAAGTGAAAATGACAGCAAGGGAGACCCTACAGCTAGAGCTTTAACTGCAGAGTGAAACATAATTTTGATACTCGGCTGGACTTAGGAACGCTGACAAGGTGGAAAAACAAAATGCAGCAATGACAGATGGTTCATGAAGGCGAAACCAGCAAATTTTAAGCCCTCTCAATCTACTGCACTTTTCTTGCAACGTAACTTTGAAAGAAATAAAACTACTTCAGAAAGCAAAGAACTGAATATGAACTATAATTGACACTGATTCATTCACATCCCCTTTTACAGATGTGCTTTATTTATATACATATCTGCATTTCTGATTAAACGTAAAATTCTAGTATGTGTATTTATTTAAATTTTAGTTAACACACATGTACAAGCCTTAAAGTCACTTAGAAAGAAAGACATCCACTCACCCACCAAATTCTGAAGAAGCTTAAACGACATTTGTGATGGTCATTTCACCTGCTTTCACTACTTCTGAATAACTACAGAATTTCCAATACTAATTCCAGTTTAGCCCCAAACCCACAAATCTAATAGCGAACCATATAAAAGACAAATTAGCGGACATCAACACTACAATTGCTCTTGGAATTAAAATATAAGAGTATTGCATGTCAAGTATCTTTCGTAATAAAAGTATGGTGGTTTACAACTATCTGGGTACGATGGATCTCTGTGAGGTTTATTTACAGTTTGGTTACTGCATCAAGATATTTTATTTAGATAAATGACAATGCAATTATGTAAAAGCTTATTGAAACGTCCTTCTTATCATATACTACAATCAAATCACTAACATATTTCTGCCTATTTGTACTATAGAGCTTTTCTTCTAAACGGAAAAACATGTATAAATCAAGTTTTGTCTCATGATTCCACTTCTTATTATGATATCCATAAGGCAAACAGAGGTCACATCCCTCAAATACCATAATCCAACTGCCAAAAAATGCATACCCAGACTCCTAAATAAATATTTAAATATATTTCAGGCAGGCTAAATTAATCATACTGTTGGATTCAAAACATTGACATATCTAATGTCACACAAGTATCTTTATAGTACCATGTGTGCAAGTTGTACAAAACACCATTAAGTATTCTAGAACACAATTTGAGGATTAGATCTTCCTCTTATACTGCCTCTCTGAAGCTTCTCATCCTGTTGTTTTTAATTGGTATGCCATCTCCCATTTATGCACCTTCCCTCTTATCAATGCCTATAAATCAGCAGTATCCATCTTCCAACTGCTCCCTTCTTTATACCTCCATTCATTCCACTCCTTGTCCACAGGATGTCCTCTCTAAACCAGCATTCAAGGCTGCTGCATAGGTCTTTCTACTCTGTAAATACCTTACTTTGAAAGCACAAAGTCTTTGGAGCAGCGGAAAGTAAGGACAATCTAAGTGTGCTAGCACTGTAATGTTCCCTTCTTTTCAGGGATCAGGATGTGAAGACTAGGTAAATATGAACGTTGTTAATAAACAACAATAAAATTAAAACAAAGATTTTACTTTTTATATATAACCTAGACTTTTTTTTTTTTTGTTCAGTCACGTGTGGTAACATGTACTGTATTCAACTCAAGTACATCTGACACAGAAAAATTAGGCACAGGCTTTGTATATAATATGCCTTGTCTTTAGGAATACTTAAGATCCCTAGATGAGATATGAAGTGCTGTTGATGCCAAGCATTTACAAGATTTGCAAGTATCATAATGGATCCCTAAAACAGAAATTGAAATTTTCCAATTGAAAAGGAAGGCTATAACTTTTCCTATCTAGAATACACACTCTGTAAGCAGTTTCATAGGCTGAAAATAAGATACCATGTGCCATTTTTTATGTCTATTTTATGAATACATAATTTAAGTGCGTAGCACACATGCCATTTCACATCATAATTAACAGTTAAATTTGCATTTAGTGCTGCTAACTAGCTCATTATTTTGGAAAAGGTATTATGTCATGTTTTCTCATAGGAAAGATTTTTGGTGCACTGAACAACTCAGCATTTGAAAAAGAACTTTAACTACAGTTTAGCAAATGTTTTGTGTATAAGAATTTTGTTCAGGTTTGCAAACAAAACCAAGTAACTAATCAGTCCATAATAAAATAATCTACAAGGAATTTCAGTTGTTTAAACTGCTAAACTCTCTAGGACACAGCGATTGAAGTAAAAACAGATTCAAATCCTCCCAGGCTAAAATTTAATTTTTTTTAAGACAGAGGCAGGTACTCTGCACCCCCACCAGTAAGATTCTCGTCTCTTCATCCATTCTTCCTCACTGAATGAAATGTATTTTCTCTTCTACCAGTTCAGTGTAAAAGCTAAAAATGTAGTGGCGTTTATAAGACTCAGGATTTGCTTTTGCTTTAGCAAGTTACATGCCACGGGACAGCCGTTTCCCTGAAATACACTGATGTACTTGAAAACTCTCTGTCATTTCTGAAGCATGACAGAGCAGTCGGTATCAAACATACTACACACTGCACATACCAGTAGTGAGTCTTTTATGACACAAGCCACTTCTTCCAGTGAATTCATCTGAATGGAAACCAGCTGGTCTAAAAGGCACAATGTAGCTTTTTCAAGGCTTGGTAAGTGACGAAGCCAGAGGCTGAAGACAGTTGGTTCAGGGAGGGAGATCTTCTTCCTGGTTTAGAGAGAAAAATACTGTTTTCCCTGATGTAGTGGAAGGAAGACAAAAATGATTGGTGTTTTTTTAAGTACATTAGAGAAAAAGAAGACACAAAGATCAACCAACCTGGAACAAGGGAGCGGAATCTTGTTCAAAGTACCCCAGTCAATGTCAAATAATAATGGCAAAGAATAACAGCAAATCACCATCATCTACAAATGAAACCTTATCACATGTCTAAAACATAAAAAATTTCATTATAATGGATCCCAGAAAATGGAAATGGAAGGTTTATGTCTGGAGTTCCCTTCCACTCTAGAGAAAGGTCCTGCCCCACACTTGAGCTCTTTGAAACCCAGACTGCTTCCTGCAGGTGGGTCTGCTCAGAAAGTGTCAGCAGCTGACAGATAAGCAGTGAGGTCCTCGATGGTATTACTGCTGGCTAAATCAAAGCATTACCTGTCTTTGCAGAGAAATAAGGAAAAAAAAAATATGAGGAAGAGGTAGGTAAGTCTTCATCCCACCAACACTGACCAGAGCCTTGTAAAAGATAAATGGTTTAGAAAATAATTCTCTCTTCACCTAAAGCCTTCAGCTATAGCTTAGCTGAAACAGTGTTGTATCACTAGGAAATAAAAGGCGTAGCCCGTTTTAAAACACCACCACAATTGGTGTGGTCCAGCATAAATCAAATATACTAAAGTAACCACCCAAGAAGAGGAGTTACCACCGCACAAAACATCCTCACATATTTTTGCAGATATCATATTAGATGCAAATTAAAATGTTAAAAGCAAAAAAATACATAAATAACAAGAAAAATATGCATTGGTCTTAAATCAAGTGAAGATTAAAAAACCTAAAACTAGGCTGGAGAGTATATGCAAACTAACATTACTGATAAAAAAATACCAGTAGAAAGAAGATTTAACACCATTTTAGGATCTATTTTTTAAGTATGTATTTTGCCAAACATTTGTTTAAATATCAGCCTTCAGAATTCTGATATCTGAAAAGCTGTAATTTTTCCATTCAAAACTATGGAGTAGCTTAATTTAAAAGTGTAGATTTGTAGACAAGAAGTATATTGAAGTACATAGCATTTCAAAATCGTAAAGCAATGCTCAATTTCAGGATGCTGTTTAACTACCAGTATCAAAGCATATATGCACATCAGAGTAACTTAAGTATGACAAGCGATTATTTAATTTTGCCATAATCCTCTTTTTTTCTTGTTTTTGTGTTAGCATGGTAGATATTATAGATATTATGCCAGGAAAAGAAATCTAATAAGCATACAAAGAGGTGCTTGAAATCCGAGATTTAAAAATCATATAGGAAGTAAACTCTAGTCATCTAGTCTTCTGAGACTGAACTTGCAGAGGGTCCCACTGGGACAATGCTGAATTCTGTGGAGCACTGCAAGTCTCCATATTTAGCAACACTATGTCCTGGAGCAGGCTTCACCCATGCTCAGAAGGAAAACAAGTGTTCAGAAAACAATGGTAGAGTTAGGGAACACAAAATTCAATTGTTAGAGTGTGTGTGTAGCGGGGGAAATACAAACACATTCAAGTTAAGATCACATGAGCTTCAGTGACAGTCCAGGAATATACCAATGCAAAACATGTGTGAGCCTACATCTGCTCTCAGAGAAACCATACACTTTAGTCAAGGGCCCTGCAAGACTCTCTTAGTCAAGAGTCATATGAACTGAACTATTTTTGCTCACTGTCATAAACAAGTAGCTCAAAAGTTAAGGAAAGAGGCGCTGATGTCAGTCAGAAGAAACTTTTGTAGCCATCTAAAGGATTCAGACTCATACTATGAAGTGGCAATCCCTGTCAGTGCTCAATGACATCAGTATAGACCATCCATGCTGGACCTGTGAATTTGCTCTGAAAGCTTCCCAAATTGCATTACTGCTTGTGGAACACATCCAGCCTGAAGCCACAAAGATGGAGAAGTGAAAGTGCGCTCTTTTTTGGGACACATCCTTCACTACGGACCTTCACATTCCTTTTTCACTTGTTTTCCATAGCTTCTAGTAACATGTGTACAAATAAATTAGTAATTGTGCTTTTCCATTAATTACTTATTTTTGCTGGACCCCTCAATGGAGCAATATAAAAATCTTCATTGGAACATCTCAGAATTTATGACACTGAGTACAGAGGAAGCAATTAAAACTCTGATTAAAAAGGAGACAAATGGATAATTGAAGTAAAGTGTTCAAAAAGGGCCTTCTCTCATATATAAAAAAAAAATGTTTATAATACAACCCCTCAGCTACAACTTGAATAAAGCAACTCTCAGCCAAAAGTAGGCTGTGCTTTCCCTGACATCTTTCCTTCCCTGGCACAGCCAATCTTGCTGATGTTCAGCTTCACTCAGCTAGTTTTCATCCATAGACTAATTTTATCAGATCAGTGATTTTCATGGCAGCAAAACAAAGGAAGTTATATTTCACAAATTTCAGACTCATTAAAAATACCCTGCTGAAGAACAGGATAATTTAAAAACTTGATAATCAATGTCACAGAAAAAAATAAAGAAAAATATGGAAACACTCAAACATAAGGATCCATCTGTGCACAGAAAAACAACGATGGCTCTCAAAAGTCAAGTTAGGAATGTTGATATGCTTATAGGAAAGGTAAATTACAGTTCTATGAAAATTGATCGTATCATTCACAAAACACCTAAAATCTATTGAAGACTTTAACCTCCATTTAAGAGAAAAGGTGGGAGAAAGTTCCAGTCAATATTTAAAGCTGTCTACGGCCTACAACCTGAGCTCTGCTATTCAACTGCTAGCAAAGTATTTTACTATAATGCCAAAGAAGTACAGTGCATTCAGCATACAAACCCAGAGAAAAGACATTTAATTGAATTAAAAATCTTTATGGAAAGAGCATAAAAATCACAGACACTGTGCTACTTACTTTAAAAAGGCCTCATTCACAGCCTCCAGAAACTCTGAACTGAGAATTTCTTTTGATGCACCTCCATGGTAAAGAAGGAGAGTTTCCAGCAATGGCATTAGATCAGGCAGAGTAACAAGAGGGTGACAGATAAGGGACATGGCATGCACACGACTGGCTGAAACTCTGAAGGAAAAATAAATATAGATCATATTTCAAAAAAGTCAAAATTTTAATCCGATAAGGTAAAAGAAGATTAAACTAATTACAGAAGGTTAAACGTAAGAGATGCATACTTAACTGCAGAAGAATTATTTATTGGAATGACTGTTGACATTTCATTACATACTGTCTGAAGAATCTTGAAGAGAAGTCAGACAAAATTTGGTGGTTTAGTGCTCAAGGCAAACCTCTTGAGGGATACCAACACAATTCTGAACTGCAGCCAGCTGTGTTCATTCAGCGTCACACCCTTCCTAGCAGGGAATGCTTTGTCTCTCCCAGGATCAGCAAAGCACAGGTAAGAAAGATGACATATCCACAGCTCCCATGTAGGTTTGCTAGACCCTCACAACAGACCACCTAGCTGCTTCTAAGGACTCCTATTGTTTCCTTGACCTTTCTCAACAGAGACAACTTCTATGAACCAAAGAAAATGAATCCTGCTGTGCTCAGCTGAAAAGTTTTTGTCCTGCAAATCTACAGTTGAAGGAATATGTAATGCTTTTGGATCTCAATATATATACAAACCACTCACTTGACCAGCTCACTAAAACTACATGCTTAAAAATTAATAAAGACAGTGGAACCTGAAACATAAACAAAAAGGACAATGGCACACAATATAAGAGATAACATTTGCAAAAGGAAATCACAAGTTTACCACAGTATATATAGTTTCTAGCACATTAAACTATATGAACATTTTTCTAGAAGCTGTTTTGACAGGAAGACATTTATTAAGACCAAGAACTCTCAAATACTGAATTCTAGCAAATTAAAAATGACTAGATTTTTTGTAAAGGCTTCCTTGAGTTGACGCAAAGTTTTCCTGATTTCATTGTTCACTAAAAGGGGTGTATTCTTTGCAAGAACCTAAAATCTGTTAGACCACTAATACAGTCTATGAAGAGCTAAGACAGGAATTACACTATAGGTTACTCTGAGTAAGAGCTAACTCTACTGCCCTGCATGTATTAAAGCTGCTCCTAAGTAGATGTTGCTTAATGGTCGCTGGCATATGCTGTAACAGAAGTGCAATGATCTTTGAACATCAGGTACCATTGTGGTGTCCACAGTGAGAAATAAAACCTGACGCGTTTTCAAAGACTCAGATTTCTGAATTAGTACCTAACCAAATACGTGCTTAAGGTTTCTTACATTGAAGATGCAGCTTTTACAATGAGAAGTGTTTCTATAAGAATGGTAATTACTGGGCTGATATTTATTGTGCAGCAGTGTTTTCTGGGATATACATGTAAAGTTCACAGATCTGAGATTCTTTAACTCAATCCCCTTTACAAAATTTTGTTTCTAATTCCTTATCCAGGATTAGCAAACCTTAGCAGTTTACTTTACTCTTAACTTTGGAAGAAAAACCCTGCAAAGGCAATTTTCTTCTTCTACATAATCATCAAAATATGTTCTTGGAGAATACTACACAGTGCATTCCACTGTGTGCAATGTATTTCAACAGACATTGTAATCTGTGTTGCTGTAAGCATCACTGAATGGATAAAGAAGACAACATACACCTCTAACTGCAAACTACATTTGTCTCTGGAACTCGAATAAACAGCTGTATCAGAATTCATACACTCAAAAATCCTCCTAAGTTTTGCTTTTATTCTGGTAAAAATCAAATATTTCTGTTCCCAACAGTCTCATTAGCTTTTCAGCTAAGTCTGTTTCACCCTAATTTATAATATGTGGGTGTTTGCTTTCTACATAGAATAAAACTTCGTAATGCTCATACTGAAGTCAGCTCTACATGAACTCAGCTTCTTGACTCTTCCTTACGCAAGCACCTCAGTGCAAGAAGGAAGGCAGAAAAATAGCCAAGTTATTAGCTCATGATAAAAGGAAGATTTTTCAATCAGACTCCTCCTTCCTGTAATTTTACAGGCTATGTGGTGTTAAATAGGTCATAAAACTAGTATCATCATAGCAGCAGCTTTGACTCTGAAGACCAAAGGAGTCATGCATTTAAAACAGAAGACATAATTTTAATATATAGACTATATTAAAAATTGCAGTCCTTATTTCTGCTTTTGTTTTTCAGCTGGAATGCACTTAATTTACATGCAAACCAAGGGATCTACTGATGTATTCAAATATGGTAATTTTTAAAGGATTGACAAAAGACCATGATCTGCACTTCAAGGTCAGTGAAAAGGCATGATCATGTCAAAAATAGTGATAACAGTAGCATTAGGCAAATGTATCCCCTTTTTTATGGTGGCAGCTTTTTGCTTAATTCACTGTATTTATGTAGTACAGATGAAGAAGGTGATTATTCTCACTGACTACACCTAGACATGCAGGAACACCCCACACAATATTGCAAGGTGATTATTAGCATCTCATAAAAATCTGGACTGGCGATGTGACCAGAGCACATCACAATTTCCTTCCCACTCTCCATCTCAGACTCTCATCCTTAGAAAATCAAGCCAAGAAAGCAGTTAAAGGGTGGAAATACTATGTGCTTGGGTGGATTTCAAATAGTTATATATGAAATACACAGTATTGTCACAGCAGTGTTTGCTACCAGACCAAGGAACAAATGGAAGTTCTTTAATGAGAGGTTCTTTAAATAAGCATGGACAAATTTTACCATTCATAACAAGCACTAAGTAACTACTATGCTGTCATATTAAACTATCACTCACACAAACAGGGGAAAATATTCCTTTAGATTTTTTTTTTTTTTTTACTTTTTCTCATAGTAACTCCCAGTTAACTTCGTGTTATATATATACATGTAGAGAGAGAGAGTAGCTACCATTATGATTATGAAGTCTATGAGTTTCAACAAGGCCAAGTGCAAGGTCCTGCATCTGGGTAAGGACAAGCTCCAGTATCAGTGCAGACTGGGAGATGAATGGACTGAAAGCAGCCCTGCAGAGAAGAACTTGGGGATACTGGTGGATAAAAAAACGGACACAAGCCAGCAACATGGGCTTGCAGCCCAGAGGCCCAGCTGTATACTGGGCTGCATAAAAAAAACCAAGGCCAGCAGGCTAAGGAAGGCTGCTTTAGTGAGACTTTACCTCAAGTACTGCATTCCGTTCTGGGGCCCCCAACATAAGAAGGACATGGACCTGTTGGCACAAGTCCAGAAAGAAGGGGGCCATGAAGATGATCAGAGGCTGGAGCACCTCTCCTATGAAGACAGGCTGAGAGAGTTGGGGTTGATCAGCCTGGAGAAGAGAAGGCTCTGGGCAGACCTTATAGCAGCCTTCCAGCACCTAAAGGGGGCCTGCAAGAAAGCTGGAGTGGGACTTTCTACAAAAGCCTGTAGTAGACAGGACAAGGGGTAATGGCTTTAAACTGGAAGAGGGTAGATTTAGATAAGGTATTAGGAAGAAATTCTTTATAATGAGGGTGGTGAGACACAGGGTGCCCAGAGAAGTTGTGGCTGCCCCATCCCTGGAAGCATTGAAGGCCAGGCTGGATGGGGCTTTGAGCAGCCTGGTCTAGTGGAAGGTGTCCCTGCCAGATGATCTGTGAAGGTGCCTTCCAACACAACCCACTCTACGACTCTCAGGTTAAGTAAAAATTCCCACATGAAGCACCAGTTAACAAGCTTGTCCACACCTAAAATTATCTACATATATATCCAAAACATTCAAACTGAAGCCTAAGTTGCCCAAGTATAAAAAAGTCTTCGCTGAACTGTAATGATCCAAACTAACACATATCAAAATTATGATAATACCTACCTTCCCTGAATGTTAAGTCCATTGAACTGATTCTCTCCGAGTTCTGTTACTAACGAAAAGACCATCTGTTAAATAAAATAAAATAAAAATTAAATTAATTACACATACTACAAATAAGCAGACATTAATTGTATGATTCTCTATGTGACTCAACATACTGTACAGGTTAATAACTTTCTCTTTTCACTCAGTTTGACTTTTAATTTTTTTAATTATTGGTGCCAAATTAAAGCCATCCAGATCACTGAATAAAATGTGCTGCAAATTGTTTTTTTAACATACATTATATACCCTCCACTTTGGAAAACTAGGAAGCGATTTATTTTAGCTCTGCTTCCCCAAGAGTTGAGGTTAAACTTTCAGAAGAGCACTACTAATAGTTTTTATATGATTTATCTAATTTAGATCAACTTATTATGAAAAATTATTCCCATTATTTTTATATATTAAATGTAAAAGACACTTTTTTCCTAAGATTTAGGTCTCATCTATAATTTTAAATGCAGTGCATACAGTCAAAGAAAACAATCCAAAAATTATGTTCAAATACAGAATAAATATATGTAATTTAAGCTTCACAGGGAGAATAAATTGATAGGGCAGATATTTTTTTTGTTGTTATAACGAAACAGCAACAGGAATTTGGTTTTCCTGAAAATCTATTACAGTGTAATATAATAAAATTTTTTCTCATTTCTCCAGAGAGCTCCCACTTCATTTTTTCCCTTAGAAGGCTGTAAATGTAGCTGAGGTAAGAAAAGATAAACAAAGTTCAGTCCATGTTTCTTATCACAATGACAGCTCCATGTATGTGCTTACAAACTGGTGATTTATTGTTAACAAAACCTCAATTGCACAAAATACTTACATTTTTAATTAACTGACAATAATAATCTGATGATGTGTAGCCAAGAGTTGATATGAATGTACTCGTTTCAGCTTCATTACTTTCCCATTTAGAAGAAGAAAGAAGATGGCACAGTAAACTCTGTGACAAATGAACAGAAGGGAATTAAAAATGTATTAGGCTACAACATGCTGTGTAAAAAGAACTAACTGCTATTGAGCTGTGTATGCGTAGGATCTTTGAATTGGTTGTGGCCATTTTACACCATTGGTACAGAAGAACAGGCAGCTGCCATCAACCAGAAGGAAAATGCTGCAGCTGCTACAATCAAACATGTGTTCACACACCACAGGATTTCAGTAACTGCAATAGCAATGGAGGCTATCCATGTCAAAACCAGGCAGACCTCAAGTAGGTTTTTCAGTTCTCTGAGAGCCATTTCAGTCTGGTATCATCTGGATAGTAGTAGTCACATTGCTACACAGCAAAAAACCCACTTGTAGTCTTGATCAGTACCATGATCAAGAAGAGGAAGCACAAAGTTAATATTTTCTGTATCGCTCCTTCAAGAGACTACAGTATTTTTGATGGGATTCAGGGTCTGGCCTCATAATTTATTTTGCTTGATTTCCTCATTATCTTGAAAAGATAATGATAAAATTTTAGTTTAACATTTACTTCTTTACCATTTGCTACAGAATGCTTTAAGTCACATTTAATAAATGATAAATAATGACTTTTTAATACATCATATAAAAATCAAAACAATCCTTTGATGACAGATTCAGAGTAAAGTCAGATTAACACATTTGATAACACTGGTTCTGCAGGCACCTACAGAGGCCTCTCTCTGACAGTACTCTGGTTTCACACTTCCCCAGTTCCTCAGCTCTGTACTACAGCTCTGCTGTCTTTTGGGCAGATCTTACAGCCCAGCACCTTCCCAACTGAACTCATTTAGGAAAGCTGTTAGGTGAAATCTTGAGCTGGTTTTTGCATCCTGCTGTCATAACTGAGCAGGGGTAGCTTCGTGTTGCTTAGCAAATGATCCACACTCAATTTGTTACAGGGGTTTTTTTCTTCCTGTCCTCTGTTGCTACATGCTGATGTAACAACAGCTACATTCCCTTTCCAGAGATTCATTTTAGGGCTTTATGTATCATTGACACTTAAAGAACAAACTAAATTACATTTTGTATGGCAGTAAGTATAAAAACCTTTGTAACAGAAGGTCAGGATTAGCAAAGACTGAAAAAGACCTTAATTTTAAAAACATGTAATTAAAAGGAAAGTTCAGATGAAAGCCCTGTGAATTCCATGGTCTTAGGGTGTTTCCATATATGCTTTTTAAAAGAGGGATCTGATGAAAGAGTTGACACTAAAATAATAAAAATCAGTAAGCTTGTTTTCTCCTTTCAGAAACCTGTATCAAATATTTATGCATGCTTTTGTTGAACATCCCTAAGCAACTGCTTCAGAAGTCTTGGAATTAGATGTATTCCCTGTATTCCATGTTTCATTACTGTGAGACAGAAGATAGAATCAACAGAAGCACACCAAAGGTCTAAGAAAATTCATTACTATCAAAATAAGTAAGAAGGATCTGGGACACCTTATTTATTGTACTTTGTTTTAAGATTAATTTACTACCTTGCAGCCTTAATTTAAATGTCTAAATACCCTTTTTCTTTCACTATAAAACTTTTTTCCTAAATAGCCCTCAACAGGAGAAACTTCTGTTTTACTGCCATGCAGTGACTTACCAAAAACTAAGGAGAAAGGAAAATGCTGTGGCAACCCAGAGTTTCAAAGAAGTAAATCACATGCAACTTTTGCATTCTTAAGAAAAAGACACAAAAAGGTGGATTTTCAAAATGTACAAGCATCTAAATATGTCAAAAGTGAAGGCTAAAATCTATTAAACTGTACAATTTCCAAACACCTTAATCAATTTATTAATATGAAACCGTACATATTTTTATTCTCCTTTGCAACTATTACTAAAGCTAAAATTTGTTTTCAGAATGTTACCAAGGGTTCAGACAAGTAGTTCTTACAAAATAGGACAGTTCGCTAAGTAGAATGAGATCAGACTGCAAGCTGAAAAAAAAATAAAAGAGCAGTTAGTAACAACAATCTTGGGATGCCACTTTTGCTAGAGATAAGGAGGTGGCTTGAAAAGTACAAGGTTTGTTGGATTGCTCAGTGAAAGACTTGCAGAAAGCTTCAACAGTGAGAAGAACAAACATAAAAAGCTCTGACAAGGACCTGACAGGCTGACACGGCAGCTAATGACAGCTAAATGAGGGAGTATCTTAAAACCCAATATATTCAGCTGTAACACTATAAAATACATTATCCTGTGACCCTCTCTGTAACCAGAGCTTTCCTAAGGATAAAACTAATCTAACACTCTTTACATGAAGAGTAATTTCAAAACTACTTTCCCCTTACCCTTGTGCAATAGTCATTGTTGACTAATCAATAGAGGGAAAGACAAGACAAAATTACTACACATCATCAGTGTCTGCATATGGCCTGCAACATTCTCATGGGTTTTTTTGTTTAGTTGGTTGGTTGGTTGGTTGGGATTTTGTTTGCTTTTCCTTTTCTGAGCACATTGCTACATCCATGCTAAGATTTTACGCATTTCCTTTGGAACATGCAAAACCCCTGAGCAGCCAGAAGGGGGCAAGGGAAACAGGGATAAGGAGATCGTTCAGTCAAGATAAAAGGAGGTTTTAGGTAGGTATAGAAGAAAAATATGTATTGAAGATGAAAAACATTTAGAATTCAGCTATATGTCTTAAATATTTCATTTTACAGATGCTATTGCCAGTGCAAAGCCTGAGAGATATACATACATGCAACAAAGATAAGAAATTTGGTAACAATTTAAAGTATTTTTCAGCTAAGATTTAAATGCTTTCTTTGATCCAGAAAGTTCTCCGTATTTCTAGAACATGTAGCTCATTTACTGCACTTAATTCTGGTTGTAAGTAATAAGTCTTTTACTACTATATATTGCATTAGCAGAGAGCTGTCTGGAAGAAAAATACTGACAATTCACTCTTAACATTTGAGAAATGGACTGTTGGATGGATATGGAATTGGCTAGATGGCTGTGTCCAAAGAGTTATAGTCGACAGCTCAGCGCCCGAGCAGAAACCAGTAATGAGTGGTGTTCCTCAAGGATCCATACTGGGACCAATACCATTTAATATCTTCATCAGTGGGGTGGGGTTGAGTGGACAGTGGGGTTGAGCACACCCTCACCAACTCCGCAGATGACACCGAGCTATGTGGTACAGCTGATTCACTTAAGGGAAGGGATACCATCCAAAGGGACCTTGACAGGCTTGAGGAATAGGCCCGTGCAAAGCTCAGAAAGTTCAGCAAGGCCAAGTGTCCTGCACCTGGCTCACAATTCTCAGTATCAGTGCAGACTGGGGGATGAATGGATTGAGAGGAGCCCTGCAGAGAAGGACTTGGGGATACTGGTAGATGAAAAACTGGACATGAGCCGGCCATGGGTGCTTGTAGCCCAGAAGGCCAGAGACACTGGAACAGACTGCCCAGAGAAGCCGTGGATACCCCATCCTTGAAAGTGTTCAGGGTCAGGTTGGATGGAGCTTTCAGCAACCTGGTCTAGTGGAAGGTATCCCTGCCCACAGCAGGAGGGTTAGACTACATTATAGTTGAAGGTCCCTTCCAATCCAAACCATTCCATGACTATGATTTTTGTAAGGTGAACAGTTTCTTGAACACCAGATTTCTGCTATTCTATCACAAAATCCGCTTGTAACATTACACTTCTGTGTAAGTACACTGTCCTGGTTTTACCTAGGATAGAGTTAATTTTCTTCTTAGTAGCAGGTACAGTGATGTGTTTTGGATTTAGTGTGAAAATAATGTTGATAACAAACTGATGCTTTTGCTGCTGCTAAGCAGTGCTTACTCTAAATTAAGAATTCTTCAAGTTTCCCATGCTCTGCCAGTGAGCAGGTGCAGTAGAAGCTGGGAGGGAGCACAGCTGGGACAGCTGACCCAAGCTAGCCACAGGAATATTCCATACCATAGAACATCATGCTCAGAATATAAACTGGGGGGAGTTGGCCAGGGCCTGCCGATTGCTGCTTGGGACTGGCTGGGCATCAGTCAGTGGTGAGCAGCTGGGCCTTACCAGGTGGTGAGCAGCGGTATTGTGCATCACTTGGATTTTTTTCCTTTGGGTTTTATTTCTCCTTTTCATTACAATTGTTATTATTATTACTATTATCATTATTATATATTTTTCAATTATTAAATTGTTTCACCTTTTTTTCTGATTCTCCTCCCCATCCCGCAGGGGGCGGCAGATTGAGAAAGCAGCTGTGTGGTACTTAGCTGCCAGCTGGGGTTGGAATATGACATACACAAATGATGTGGAAGGGGTGTATAATGGCCAGAAACAAAGCCACTTAGCAGGTAAACTGGATAAGACAAACTCAGTAACTGCAAGAAACCAACTTTTCCAGTTAGAACATGGAAAGATAAAAGCAAACCATTCCAAGAGAAAATCTCTAAAGAGAAAAACTGACTGAGAACAACAAGATCATCAAGGTAATTATTTTCTTACGGTATTTGTCCATCCTCTTTAACCTTATACATCATGAACTTGATTATCAAAAATACAGTGTAAATTGGGAATGTCTAATTTCTAACTAAATGGCAGTGAAAACAGTTGGTTTTCATCTCAAGCTTCGAAGTTCACCATGTTTATATTCCAGCAATTCTTAGATCTAAAGGGACCGTACCAGAAAATACTTCACATCTTACTGGAGAACTTGGTTAGAACCAGCCCCAAGACCAAGTATAAAACAATGTTTCTTTATATGTGAGTTTCTCCTTTCACTTTTGAAATCAACTCTTACAGAAAATACTACAGAGAAATCTAGAAGGCTTCAGGAGGTTTTCTCACACAGGTTCTTACAGATATATTCAAAATTAGTAATAGGTTCCATTATTGCATTATGAAACTCCCCCAGAGCATTTCGGAAAAGAAAAAATTATAACATTTTATACAGCTGCAGTGTGGATTCCTCAGATTGGAGAGATCACTAATTTTGACACTAACGACTTCTAAAGAGCCATTTCAAGCCCAACAGAAGGTATTCAAGTACGTGATGGGAAAGCTGTCAATACTAAATGCACTCCTGTATTGATCTCTGTTATGAATCCTAGCCTACTCCAGCGAAGTAGACAATTTGAGGTTTACATAACAGTCAGTTATTTCTGGCAGTAAATTAACTACCACTCACTGTCTAATCCACTAATGCCATATACTGCGAGTCAGAAAAATGGGTGAGTCTGTGGCAGAAGTGCTGCATTCAGAAGGAAAAATAATAAGGTGTCATGATTCTGGAAAATGAAGAGCAGTCGGGTATACTGTGATGTCAGAAATTATTTCTTTCTTTATTTCCCTCACTATTGATGAAGTAAGAAGCAGGAAGGAAACCACCTTGGTTCTAGCAAGAGAATATATCCACCCCCATGGCCTTGGATTAAAATTCTGCAACGTAATCCCTTTCAGCCTGAAACTGAATTAATGAGTTTTCAAAAAGCCCTCAAAATGACCAACTTAGCTGAACAACCTTGCCAGTAGCTTTATTTTATTGATGAAATTTATACTGAGTAACATCCTAACTAAATCAATTTAACATTCAACATTGCAGAGACATTTCTAATATCTCTAACAGACAGATAATCCTAGGAGCATTTGCATGAAGACATAAAATCATTTACTTTATCAACACAGTACTTCATATCTAGCAGGTTTTGTAGCAGAGGCTGCCTGATTTAGCATTTATTCCTCTGATTTATAGACTGACTTCAAGGCTATCCCTAATTAACTCACTCAGGGAAAGTGGAGGGAATGAGAATAGACTTGAAACTAAAGACTTCAAGAATACAAATGAAGAAAACAAGTCACTATGTTCCCTGATTATTGTCCACTCTAAAGAGGACTAAGTAACTGAAAAACATTTCCTACCTTCCTATTTTCCGTCAAGCTCAGCCAACTCTTCTGGTACTCCTCTTTAAGTAATGAAGGCTGATTTCCATGTGCTACAAGGGATTCATTGAGTTAGTTACTCCACGAAGTTCATTTCTCAGAGGGAACAATCTCTTGAAGCACATGCATCTGTGAAAGCCTGCAAATTATTTTCCTGGAACAGAATTTGCCCCTCCACTGAGACAAGCAACACAAGACTGAGAAAATACTATCAACTCAGCTAGTGCCTGCAACTCCAGAAAGGGGTAAAGGTGCTTTAGTCTTCTGATACTGCCTTTACTAAGAAGGGACCCAAAAGCTTTGAAGTCTTTTCCCCCTTCTTTCTGTAATAGTAAATATCTTCCCACTCATTTCAATAGGGAAAAATATAGAAGCCTGAATTAAAGGGACAATTACCTCTTAAATTAGACATCAACACAGAAATAGCACTTGATTTTTATTATAGGGCAACATGACAAGTTTTACACTAGTAACTGTATTTGCATAGCAACTGTCCTGGAATTTATGACACAGTTTAAAAGACATTCCAGGGGAGCCAGATAAATCAATTTGTTTTTGGAAACTTCTCAACACACTTTCTCCAAGTATTTATGATCCTGAATGTCCTGAGAAGCAGATGTGAAAATCAACAGAAGCAATGTATTTTAAAGAGAGGAGATGGGTGGTTTCACTGGGATGAGCCATTCAAACCTGACAATGATTAGGACTTTCCAGTGACACTACTGGGCTCTACTTGCCAACTTGGATGAGTCTGTCAAAGCAACAGGTTGAGCAGGATGGAACAGAAGGATCTATCATTTATCCTAAACCATATTCCTCTTTAGTACATTCTCCTTGAAAACACAGAATGCCACTTTTTTTGAGAAGAGATCATTAATGATGTTTTGCTGAAAATCACGATCTATGTGAATTTGTTAGAATAAGTACAACAAAGACACCCAAGGTTAAATTTCTGAAATCCAGTCAAGTAACAGTTTGTTTCTGACCTTTCCCTCTGCTTTGACAAGAACCAGATTTCCTCAGGTCTGCTAAGAAAAAGCAGGTATAATAAGGAAAACTAAATCTTATTCAGAAAAAAACATTAGAAATAAGTGCTATTTCCTCTTTGCATTTTATCAGATTTTGGAATGAGTATTTCTTATATGGCAATGATTTCAAGAGTCTGTACATCAATTTTGTTCTTAGGTGTTCCCTGTACAGTCAGATGACCCATTGCTTTCAACACAGCTCTAGAAGAAAAGAGATCAAATTCTATTTCCAACCTGGCTTTAAAAATACTTCAAAACATTAATGATAAATTAGATAACATGATTTCCAACCATTATTGAAAGAATAAAATTGTTACACAATAGGTAGTATTTCTTTCTTTAAATAGGTAGGATTCTAACATACGAAAATACTTGCTAAATTATTTAGAGTCCTCAGGAAGCAAGGTATACACATTGCCCAGATTTGTTTGAATGTAAATTAATGTTTGTTTGCTAGCTTTCAGCAGCTCATTCCAAGCCAAATTCCTGCGGATATATTGTAGCAATACTTTCTTTAAAATCAAGCTCACAGGCTTAGGAGTTTGATGAAAACTCATCAACAATAAAGCACAAACAGGTCTGGTATTTTTAGAACTTTTTTACTATAAAACAACCAGCTCTGGAGAAACGTGGTGGCTAAGTCTGTAAATGACAAGGTGGCATACTTGTTCAGAGACTATCTCAACACCATCGGTTTATGAAACCAATTCTGTGAGTAGGATGCTGACATAACACAATTCATATTATTTCCACACATTTATCCATTCGTAACAAAGTCTGTGACTTTTAATTTTGCTGACAAGACCTCTTACTCACTTGCTCCTTAGTTTCAGGAAAAGATAGAAAATTATTTTCCACTAACCAAAACCAAAATGTAAAAGAAAATAAGGTAGCAAAACACTATACAGATTTTAAGCATAATGTAGCTTCAAAGTACTGTTTTACTCTACACAATTTTGTTTTCTCGATATTTTTTAAAAATCTCAGTGTGTAAATTAGGCAAAATTACATGGCATATACTTGTTAACAACTTAATTATTTTTAGTATGTCAGAGGGTATTTTATAGGATAGAAAAAAAATCTAACTACTTACTATCAATAATCTAATCAAAATCTACAATTCCTGCTTTAAAATTAAAACTGGTTAAAGCACATTTCAAACAGGCTAAACATTATACTATGCATACACATGTATTTTGATGATTAGCTAGTCAACACAATCTTCCACTTTACCAAATGTAGTATTCCAGTAACCACTCAGAGATATTGCACAAAGAAATCACTTCAGTTTCAAATCAACTTTAAGAAAGCTTAGAATAATCTTCAGTAATTTACTGAATCGGGGCCAAAGTGCCTAAGTTTATGGTGGGTAGGGGTTTTCTTCCTACATTTTTTTCTGACCTTTACTGTCAGGAAGTTTTTTTTTTGTTTCAGCAGAGTCTATGAATACATGCATGTATGGGATGGTTTTCATTAGCTAAATTCTATACCAGCACACTAAATAAAATTGTCAGCCACAAGTATATGTTTAGGATTTATTGGAGCTTCTTATTTTTCTCCTTATTCACTTGGAATGACAATCTGACATGTGCCCATATCTAAACCTCCACTGATAACCACGAAAGACTAGTTGATTGTAAACAAATTATTTTGCTAAACATTCCTACAGAGACAACGGTCTTGCCATTTAAGCATGTGATCAAGCTACACAAAATCTACAGATAAATGACTAGACTGAGTTAAAAGGCTTTCAAGTTAAAAAAGATATCCAGGAATAATATTGTTCTTTCACAAAATTAACATTGATAGATGTACAAACTTCATTGGTTTTCACACATTCCCAGACAGGAAAACAAGTTCTATCAACATCCCCACGTTATATCTGATGCAACAGAGCCCTTCACCCTGTTCTGTCCTTGAAGCATGTAAGCATGTAAGGCTCTCCCTCAGTCAGTGTTTGCAGTGCTCTCACATCAGGCCAATTTCCTTCACTTTGCTTCAACATCCTATCTGCAATTTGCTTTTTAAAAGAACTAATAATGGCAAAAAAACCCACAAAAGGACCATGAAAACCTACTAGAAAAACTTAACTGAAAAAAACCTCAAAAGCCCATTCAGACAGATATGCTTTTTCTTCAGATATTAATGTATGCTATGAATTGTGTCCATCCTGATCATGCATGTAGCTTACTAAAATGTTTAGGTTCATATTCTACCTGTTTCTTAAAATGGAAGAAACCTGTTACATATTTCCATACAATTCAAAATCAACCTGATCCTAATTTCCAAATGATATGCAGAAAATAAAATTATGGGAAGAGGGGCAGGGGGAAGCTGCACTGTTGTTTCCTCATCTATTCAGGCTCAGTTAACTTTTGTGAAACTACTATAGGAAAAACAGGTTCCACTACTACTGTGGCTAAGACCACACAACTTTTTAATGGATGAGTTCCAAAGCCTAAGCTCCATCTGCAAATCACTAACAAAACCCTTGGAAATCATAAGAAAGAAGCTAAAGAATTGTGGGGCTGCCAAGCTTTGAGTCTACTCTTGGCCTCAGACAGGAAAAGCAGTTTCAAATCTCCTTCTCTTTTCTTTCTCTTTCAGAAACACCCACCTAGAAAGTGCTATTACTCTTCATATTAAAAAAGGGGAGACTTTTGCTGCTGAAATAAAACACACATTTACACTAACTTATAAAAGGAAATTCAATAGCTTTACCAGAGTCAACCGTAAATCTTTTATTTTAAAGCCCTCTGGTTCAACTAGCCAGAGATTTAGAATTAATTTCCCTCTTCCCTCCACAATTTTCAAAAGCTAAAATGCAAACTTCCACACAGAATTCCTTAAATCCACAAAAAAAAAAAAATTACGTGGAAAAAAGAGATGAATAAGTTTAGAAAGAGTGGATGTATCATAAAATTGTTTCCCTTTTAGTTTAAATCTGTAAGCTCAGTAATTTCTAGAACAAAGATAATCCCAAACTCAGGCTTTTTTTCAATAAACGTATGTGCCCAATGTCAGATTTTTATACTTCCAATAGGTACACATTGCAAATACCCAAAGATCACCTAACCTAGGATGATATTCAGCAGAAATTATTTTTAATCACTTGGGTTTGGACTTCATAAGTATCAAGCTGTTAAAAGTTTAAGGGGAGAAAAATGTTCACTGAACTTTTTAGCAAAAAAGCATAAAATATGCCTTTAATGGTGATGCAACAATTGCTGGTCACTAATTACATTAGGTTGAACAAAAGTATCCAGTGCCAGTAGAATTTATTCAAATAGAGACCGCTTTTTCTTTGTCAGTAACAAATCATTATTCTTTACTAGAGCCACCTGGCACCACTAAAGTGCTCTGAAAAATGTCAGCTGGCTAGCAAATCATGACACTTGCTGTTAAAGCTCAAGCAGCCTTACAGGAAAGCAGAATCTTTAGTTTCTCATTTTGCTCTTTAAGATGTTTAGCTTTTATTTATTTTGGCCCAGAAGCCAAGAAATTATTTATATTCGCGTTAGCTTGACATTGTTAAAGAACTGCTAATTTGAAAAACAAGATGACAGCTCTGTTTTCCCCCACCCCATTCGTATCATCATACTGGTTTTAACCAGAAGAATAGGATAATACTTGCAAATTTGCAAACACTGCAAATTCTCTAACATCCTACCAATGCAGTTATATATGGGTGACTACAGAATCTCCAAACCAGCTTAGAAAGTCAATTCACAAAGGGGTTAGTGAGAAAGCTAACTAACAATGTAGATGTCTAATCTTCAGCAGGTTAGAAATGACCAAGAACTCCCTCTAGTTGACTCTCCAGAAACTGGAAGAAGAACAAAACAAGTACTGTCAGTGAACTCAGTAAAACTTCGGGATAATAAGCATCAGAAATTGATTATGTGCTGTGTATTAAAATCCAACTTCATTCTTAGCTGTTCTTTCACTACGTTAAAAAGAGCCAGCCCCCAATCTCTTCTTGTATATCTTAATAACTTCAATCAGCCTCCTGTCCTTTACAAATTATATTGTTTTAGAACATACTCTGCTAGAATTCTTCAGTATATAATACCACTGTATCAACTACTTACTCCTCTTTGATTCATCAGTCCAATTTTCAAAGTCAAAGAAAATTGAAAATATTCCAATTTTCAATGCAATCTTCCCCCTCCTCTAGAAGTGACCCACTCTAACTATACCTATGAACCTTGCTTTTTAACCTGCTAGAGGCAGAACTGTGTATTAGCAAGTTTAAGAGGCAGGTATGTCAAATCTTAAGCAAGTATGGCTGGAAGAAGTGGGTTTCCCTAAGTGTGTCCCCTGCACAGTCACACATACTTCAACAGAAATCACTCAGTCTCTGGCCCATGTATTTTGTGTATGCACAGGACATGCATGCCAGGGGCTGGAATAAAGAGGGCAGTCACTCTGAGGAACCCATTTTCCCTTCCAGATTGGTGCCCAGGACAAAACAAATCACACAAAGGACTGAGAAAAGTGCCTTTATCACTCTTTACTCCCTCGGGACACATTGCAAAGCAAGCAGACCTCAAGGTCCCTCATCGCGTTAGGAGTTCATGAAGTCATTGGGCTTTAGTTCACGCTCTCAGATCTTAAAAGTATGCATATATCTCATTTAACAGTCTTTTGCTTTCTGTATTGCTTCAAAGGCAAATTGACTCAACTATGCGTTATCCAGTGAAAGTTGTTTCATTCAAGCTCATTTACATACTTAATTCTACATACACTTAAACACAATGTAAAAACTCATTCATCAAAATGTATCTTGTCATGCCCATATACTTATATAATAGAATTACAGTATCTGTCCTCAACTGCAGCTGATTTACATACTCCAAAAAGGCCTGTAGATGCTGTGTAAGTATTTGCATGACACCAAGTTCAACCATTTAGATCCACCTCATGAAACTCAAGATCCCAGATAAGTGTATGTCTAACATTAAGGAGGTGAAATCAGCTTTCAAAACAGTAAACTGGCTGCCAGGTTAATAAAAGGAAAAAGAAAAAAAAAAGTTGTTCTTCATTTCGGTTGGAGTAAAACATTTTACAGAAACAGTAAAATAACACTGAGCATGGAAGCCAAAAAAAAAAGGGGGGGGAGCATAAAACAACAAAAAAGAATAAACATTATACAGCACTTAATGTAAGTGCAGAGGTTACTTCTTACTGCCAAAAAAGAACAAAACATTCAGGCTGTAAAGTAACAAATATTTTAACAAAACCCCCCAAACACCCAACCCCCAACTTTTTGAAAAGTCTCTATATATCGCATTATATACTATTTACTTCAAGCAGAACTGATTTGGTAGGAAGCATGACCTGTATGTTTATGACTGACAGAAGCAAGCAGCCAAAAGGAGGGGTGAAGGGAAGCTATACTTTCTCAAAATTAAAACCCCCTAAAAGTCTGTGGAATGCTGTTTACTTCAACTCTGTTTTACAACCACTGCTGCACATAGAAGGGATTGACTGAAATGTCTGCAGCCTGTGGCCACCCACACTATGGGAAGCACTATGATTAAAGAAAGTGCTATGTTCTTGTATCTGCCAGCAAAGTCTGCTTCATGCTGTAATTATTATACTTGCAGTCTTCTTATAATCTATTGCATCTGTTGCGGGAAGTCCCCTTACATTGTCCAACAAGAAAAGCATTGAACATGAATAGCAAGTTATTTTTAATGTGCACAAATGGCTCGACAACTGGATACTTTAAATACTTCTCTTTTAAGTTTATGAAAACATTTTGTCTTATAGTACAGCCAGAGCCACAGAAAGCAGATCTACCACTGAAACATTCACTTTAACCTACTTACCAAAAGATACAGCCTGAAACAACACCCTTTCTCCCCACATCTTTATAATGAGCTAAATTGTTGCTTTAGATCTTTAAAGCACAAAAATGATGTGAATTGTGGATTAGACATGTATCTAAAGAGCACTAAAATGTTATGATTCTGTCGCTACTTCAAGTGATTACACACATTGAACATTTCTGATGACCCTATGATTTAAACACATTATAACTTCTCCCTTTCTCTTTAAGAATGTTTAATATTCATAGCAACAGTAAATATGAAAACAATAAAATAAGCCCTAAGCATCAAAGTAAGTAGCAGTTCTCTCTGCAAAAAATTTTATTTCGAATTCTGATCTCTGCAGTAAGTAGTAAAAAAGTTCAAAACTTATATTCCATGCATTCTCTTGATATTGTCTGGGGCTCTATCACACAAAAATAAACAGTACAATGCTGTTGTTGGAAGTGCAACACATAGCTGTTATTGCACTCTTCCCTACCAAATTTATGAGACAGTCTGTACCATTTCAACAATTTTGCCAGCAGTTAGCTGCAGAGATGCTCTTGTAAAAAGCACAGATTGTCTGCTGGCTATAAATATGAACTGTTACAGTAACCAGTGTGCGACTGGCTAGCAAAGGAGGGAAGAAGGATGTACAAAAAGCAACGCTGAATGAAAAAGTCCAGGACCGGGTAAAAGCCCATTCATCCCCACCCACTCCACACCACTTCCTGAGGAACTGTCTTTAGACCCTCTTTGACATAAACCCTTGATTCGAGGCAAGGGTAAATTCCATATATAGAGACTGAGGAAAAGTGCCACAAAGACTCCTGAAGGACTAGGGGAAATCACAGAAAAATTAATAGCGAAAGCACAAACAAGATAAATACTTCAATCGCCATCAGATGTCTTCCATCTGAAGAAATACGCTATGGCCTTTATGGTGATCAAAGTTCAGGATGATCATCTGCACAGGTAGAGGAGGAATGACAACTCCTCTTTTCCAAACATACCAAAAAAGCCGTAAGACCCCTAAAACCACAACAGTGAGTCTCAGAAAGTGACTAAGTAACTTTGAACTACTTTGGCCTCCAGGAGACTTAACATTTTCCATTTCTCTTTTGGACACAAGCCCCCTGGAACACAGACCTCTCTTTTCCCACAACTGCTAGGGAAAACCAGAACCCCTGCTCCACTCCTCCCCTTCCCTCTTAAACTGGCATTCCCTTCTGATTATTTTGTGTTTTACCTGTGGTAAAATATTATAGTGATATCACCACAAAGGTAAGAAATAGTCTAAACAAACTAGTTATTAATCTCAGCCTGAATATTACTATGACTAGTGTTGTCCCCTTAGAATGAGCAGACAAGAAAGTTACAAATACAGTGCTGTATTTGTAATAAAACCATGCTAAACCCTATGCTCTAGGACACTGATTCTTTCTCCTCTAACTTGCTTGATAATAAGTAGCAGGTGAAGTATGTTCATCATTTTAACTCAAATATCTCAGTTCAGCTCTTAATCTCTCCCTTTGAAAACTGTCTAGATAAGAAGGAAGAAACGTGTTTCTCAGGATAACCTCTAGCAATTCATAAGCCTTTTAACAGACAAATTACACATATATGTCATTAATATACTATTCTTATCTCATAGAGATCTCATTCGTTGTAAATCCAACATTATTCTAATACTTTTCTGCATCAAATGGTCTTGGGGCACATTTGCCCCTGTTGAATGACAAATGACAAATGATTTAGGCTCCTCCTAACTTAATAAAGCAGACTAAAGAACAGATCATGAGGCTGACTAAAATTTGTGTGCTAAATATTTTCTTTGTGTTACCTTAAATTCCCATCTTCTAGAAAAATGTGACCTTCTATAGAGACAAGAGAATATTTAAAAAAAAAAAAAGCTTTTTACATTCTATTTGGATTATTCTTAACGTATCATGTTCTTTCCTAACAACACCTGTCTCAGTTTGCATATAAATAAAAATAGTAGGTAGCAAGTTTAATTAAAAGGTGTCAAGCATATTTGCCACAAAATCCAATCAACACTCTTCACCTAAGAACAGACCATAATTCCAATGTACTACCTACATCTTCAGGCAGAAATTAATGCATCAGTATTAAAGTTGGTAATTTTAGAGAGATTGAAGAGACGGAACACTGTCTCCTTAAATAACAATTACCCAATTATATTAAACCAAGCTTATAAGCAACAATACTAAAAACAAGCCAAAAAATGTTCTTTTATGATGGTTACATGGTCCATATCTGTTATTCCTTTTCTTCTAAAAAAATGCAGAATGCAGTGCAGGATGGTACTGTTCCAGGGAGCCTCCAAGATGACCTGTTGATTGGTGAAGGTACGAACAGAACTTCAAGTACTCATCCCACTTTCACATAGCAAGTTGCCTTGACGGAAGAGAATAAACCTCCTGAGATACCCACCGATAGGAGGAAGATTCACAAAAACCACTGGTGCTAAGAAAAGACAAACATCTGATCACAGGCATGAGGTATTGTGAAGCACTGGTACGCAAAGCAAGAGAATGTTCAATAGGGAATTGGACATTAGACTTTGAAATTCTGTCTATGTGGCAGAAAAAAACTGCTCCATTACAAAATATATTGTAATATTTTACCTCTCTTTTATTTATTGCAGAAGCCTGTAATGGCTACAAATTACCCACTAATCAGATCAGATCAAGTAATCTAGAGTCCCTGTGTGCAGACCTCTCCCCAGTTAGACCAAGAATGCTTGGATGAAGAACATTCTCTGGGGTTTCACCTCTGAGGGATTTGGAAAGTGTCTGGAGGGCAGATAAAGCACTTCACAGTCATGCACTCTCCACACCACAAGATGTTCCTTTCATCTACCAGAATACTTCCAGCTCCAGCAAACTTCCAGCATCAGTTTATTCTCCGTGTCTAACAAATGCACTCACCTTTGTGTTTCAGACACTGTACCAACAAACTTTCCTTTGGCCATCTGGGGGAAACACACTGAGAACCCTGAGCACAAGTAATTCACACATAATCATGTCCCACTTCCCCAGTAAAAGTCCTTTCTATCACCACCTACAGAGCTGTTCTCACAGAACACAGATTGTCCAGTTACTTCTTGTATACAAGCAGCAAATAAACATACAGGAAAACTAGCCTAACTGCTGACCCCCAGAGCAGCCCTCATAGCTCTGTGCTTGCATCGGTAGCTAGAAAGGTGGTGACAACACACCAGTGTTTTTGCTACTGCTGAGCAGCACTAGCACAGCATCAAGGCTGCCTCTCCAACCTTCCTTCCAAGCAGGCTGGGGGTGGGCAAGATCTTGGGATGGGAGGGACATAGCCAGGACAGCTGGCCCAAAGTGAAGAGTGGGATATTCCATACCATATGATGCCTGCTCAGATATAAAAGCTAAGAGAAAGAGGGGTGCATTGATTATTTATGATGTTTGTCTTCCAGAGCAACTGTTCCACATACTGAAGCCCTGACTCCCATGCACCTTGCTGCTCTGAAGCCTGACCCATGGCCATGACTTCCCATCTTGACCTTGGACCTGCCTCATCATCACTGAGAACCTGGTCTGGCTATCATGGACTCATGGACAACCCTGGTGATTGTCACTGGAGTTGCTCTGGTCTTCTTGTGCAACTTGTGCCACTTGTGTGCAAAGCCACAGCCACACCTGCCTCCTTGATACCTGCGGATCCTGGCTCACCTTCCCCTGTGGAGCAGCCTACCCTTGGTGCTCCCACACACCAACTGCATCAGTGTCCATTTGTCTACACTCAGCTTCCTCTGTCATGTAATAGTCACAATGCTCAATTCACAAGGTGCCACTAACAAGTCTTTTCAATTAGCCTGTGTCTTGAATGCTCTCAGGTCTCCCACAGATTAGAATAGTTGATCTGCACCTAAGTTTTGCTTCACTGACACTCTTCCAAATGCTTACTCGATTTTCCAGTAAACACCAATTCTATTCGTCTGAATTTACTTTTGCAAATGCTGGTTTTAGAGGTGAAAAGTGTTTGATCACTAAATTTATCCTCAGACCTTTTTCCTGAATAGCTACAATTGGTTTATTATCATTTCAGCTGAAGGTCAGCTTCAGCTGAACCCCAAACATTTTACTGCATGAACTCAGGCCAGTGAAGGAGTTACAGTTCTTACTCTTCTTTTGTTAGGCCCATGATACAAACAGCAGCATTTTCCTATTTTAACTGATATGACTGCAGTGATATAATCTCTGGGGTTTTGCATATAAATAAGGATTTTTTTCTTAAATTAGTCCCTTCTGTTTCTCAAACTTTCACAAACTGCAAAGAATGCTTACTAAACAGTTTCGCACATCAATACACTTGTAAGGATGGTTCAGGCAGCTTGATTAAGTACATAAAACTGCACTCTGAAGATTTTTATACAGCCCATCCACATACATGATACTCTTCCTCTTGGTACAGTCTGTCTCTCTATACACTTCTCCACAGGTATGTTACATCTGTGCAAAGGCATTTTTGCTTGTTTCATTTAACTCAGTTCTGCTTCTTTAAAAAACAGCTTGGAGCTTTTCTGACTGTATTATTTTATTGTTGGGTTTGGGAATTATTATTTTTTCTTCCAGACTCATAGAATTTCTTGCCTTTTACAAACATATTGCTGCATTCTGGTGACACAAGCTGACTGCTGTACGCCACCCAAATGACAGCCAAAGAAACAAAAGCAGTTTTCCTTATGGAGAGGGCTGAACTTCAAAATGTTTGCTCCGCTATATTTTAAGAGCAACCTTGATGTTACACCAATCTGAATATCTGGCACCAATCAGAATGCCTCTCCTTGTTGTGTCATTATCAGATATTGCCTTTTTAGTTTGGGTTGGTTTTGTACACAGCCAACAAATGTACCACTCAGGTGTTCTCCAGAACAGTCAGCATTCAGGAGACACTCACTGAATATTAGGCGTCTTCAGCTTTATACTTCACTGAAGAGTATTACTCCTCTGAATTGGGAGTTTTTTTGTTTGGGTTTGGGTCAGGGGGGGTTGTTGTTGTTTGGTTTGTTGGGTTTTTTGGGTTTTTTTGTCCACTGCCCCAGTTCCTGGCAAAACTTATGAAGCTCCACCAAGAATTTTTAGATCTGCATAACCTTTCAACCCATCTTCCCCACTTCAGGTCCCAGCTACCCCCCGCCTGCCAGATTTGATTTGCCAGCTGGCTCTGATAAAATGAGCGCTCCATGTCCCCAAGCTCTTTTGTTTGCTTTTGATAAAACTCTGATTTTGAATTGCTGCTTAACAAATACAAGGCATCAGAAGTTAGGTCTATACCTGCTAGCATGTGACTCACCACTTGTTCCAAATCCTCATTACACTGTGATCTCTCACCTGTGAGTAGCCCTTAAGTTTGTAAAACTGTTTTTTTTCAGTCTTATTTACAAACTGTTTTAAAGAACTTACTATTATCACTTTCTTTATGCATTCTCTAAAATGTCATTTTTATGTTGCATTTTACACAACATGTGCGTGTATAGCTTTCACATACATGCCTGAAATAACAATTCACCCAGCTTCCACTGGTTGAATTAAATGAAAACTGTTTTAAAACACCAATTAATTTATCTCAAATAATTACAAAGAGGAAAGCTGCCCTCTGACTTTTCTGGGGTTTATTACCACTGCCTTTGACAAAATGGCATATCTGAATCTTCTGAATGTCCTTTCAGCTATACAGGGGGCAGGGTGTTGCCATTTAACCTGTTCTATCTGCAATCAGAATAGGTTTTTGATTTTTGTTAGTATACATAAATGAAAAACCATTCTAGAATAAAGTGCCCTTCAGATGCCTGTTTCATTATGCTTCTGAGATCTAGTTTAAGAGCATGCATATGCACTGTGTATCAAGAGAGGTGGGACTAGGTGAGCAAAACACAATTTTACAGTCACTGCCTTTATTACATATTTAAACTTCCTTGTACGACATGGGGGACTGAGAACTACTCAGAAGCTAGGGTGGTGCAATCTTCTGATCCTTTATTATTTAAATAAAAAATGGGAAAACCGTCAGTTTTACTGTTGTGACAATTACATTCACTCAGGTATGTTTGCTGCTCTTTAGTCAATTTTGTTATTAAACAGACAGGTCAAGCTTAAAACAAAAAACCCTGTATATTTAGCTTCACAGATAAAAAATAAAACTATGTAAACAGAATTTTAAACACAGAATTGAGAAGCAGTATCTTTCATATTTTCCTCTTGTATCAGGGAAACATTTTTAAATCAGCTTTTCCTATTGGGAAAAAGTTAACACACTTCCTCATTATTCCTTGATTCACAGGCCAAACATAGCATGTAATCGTGATGGCTTTTCAACTTATAAATGCCACCAAAACCTGAATTTTCCATCCTGTCCACAGGGTATGAGCCTATGTGGGATTTAAAACTGGATTAAAATCTTCATGAATTATAAGAACATTAAAAATTGCATTGCATAACAATAACATTTCTAAAATTGCATTAAGTTCCAAGTGCTTCAATGCTCTGACTAATCATGAATTATAAGAATAATCTAAATACCTCCAAACATAAACAAAACAGTATCACAAAAGGGATCACTAGCCTGTAATTATCCAGAATCTCTTGTGTGTTCACAAAAGCCTCCAGGCAACCGCTAGCAGCTAGATATGTGGTAGACCTTTTGTTTGTTTCCATTTCTTATGGGACATATTTATTTAATAATTGCACTTAGTTTTAACTAAGAATGGGAAACTTTTGTTAACATCGAATAGCTTAAGTGAAAGTGTAATGCACAACAGCTAATTCCCAGTTTTTATTTCTCAATAACAGCTGCAGTGAATGGCGTGTTCATGCTTACTCTGTTACAGCATTATTTTACACCACTATTTTATATAATATAATAACATTTATTAACTTTATATTTTATTTTGGTTGCAGAAGTCAAATTCAGCTTTGTCCTTCCTTAGAGGAAGCACTCACCTTTATTTGTCATCCTTGCAACAAATTTGACAAATTAAAGACCAACTACGACATAATACGGCCTTCTTGTAATAAAGCACATCCAGATGGAGCCAGGGAAAAGCCACAGCATTATTACCATTACTTAATGCTTAACAACATCTAAATTACCCTACTCTTTAAAAACGGTGTATGGGAGTACATGTTTCTGTGTGCACGCGTTTGCATGAGGTACACGCTGGCAATGACTTAATATAGGGAGTGCCATCTACTGGTAATTATTGGTGATGTATGTTCTCGCAGCTTTCTACACTTGCACTGCAATTACTCTTAACAAATTACTAAAACCAAAAGAACAGACGCTTTGCTGTACCTGACAATGTGCAGGAAGTCTCATGCCTACACCAAATAAAACTTTTGAAACCAGCAGCACTGAAAAAGGTGACAGAATAAATTAAAATATGGGAGCAGCAAACCAAGTAATATGATGACACACATAGTAAAAACATTCCGGAATAGATAGACAACTGGACCTTAAAAGTACAGTGCATGACCATACCTAAGTGTGTCACCATGAAACCGTGTAATAAAGGTCATCTAGGGAAAAACAGAGGAGGGGAAATACAAAACCCCTGTGCTGTTCAGAATACTATTTGTCATTATATAACAGCGAGGGATGCAGGTGGCTGGAGGAAAGGAGTTGTTTCTTTTTTATACTTTTTTCTAAGCCTATTTGCATGATGAGTCGTTCATTGTAACCACTTCAGAACCAAGAATGTTTTCTAAACGCTTCATGTACAGTGTTTAATAACAACATACCTTCAGATACAAAGCCCCTAAGTACTAAAAAACCCCATCAATATGAAGAATTAGTCATTATCATAATAACAAGTGAAAACACAGGGAGAATTATTCCACATCTCTGGAATAATTATGGGCAAGAAAAGACAAAAATCAGTTCAACTGCATGCACTGCAGATACAGGAAAGAAGATAATCAAACTAATTTTCCTGTTAGTTAGCATCCTGAATTGTTGCCAAAAGTTTCAGGAAACTTAATGCAGAATTCTCACTAGTTCAAGCATCATTAGGCAGCTAAAGACTCAAAATAATGCCATGCTATCTGGGCAGTAGTGAAGCTGGCTTCTAATCTAGAGACCACTATTAAAAGAAAATGTTCACCTTCCCTTAGAAGAATATGTATTAGAATGCTGTGAAATAGAAAGTTGTGTACATATTAATACAAAACAAACACACATGTACCTGTATGTAGTATGAAGAATGCCATCTACTGGAATGTAAGAATATACACCACTGTTGGTAAGTTAGTACTAACAGCTATCATAATAAGCAACAAAGCTGTCATTACTATGTACTGTGAATAGCAACAAATACATGTACGCCATATCCCCTGCAAAACAAATTTCTTCCCATAAAACAGGCACAGAAAGAAAATACAATTTTCTTATTCTAAGGTCTCAAGACCTTATTGCAGTCTTTCCATACTTAAAAGGGACTTCTAAGAAAGATGGGGACAGACTGTTTATAAAGGCTTGTAGTGACAGGACAAGGGACAACTGTTTTAAACTGAAAGAGGGTAGACTCAGACTAAATACAAGGAAGAAATTTTTTACAATGAGGACGGTGAAACACTGGAACAGGTTGCCCAGAGAGGTGGTAGATGCCCCATCCCTGGAAACATTCAAGGTCAAGTTGGACAGGGCTCTTAGCAACCTGGTCTAGTGGAAGATGTCCCTGCTCGTTGCAGGGGAGTTGGACTAGACAATCTTTAAAGGTCCCCTCCAACCCAAACCATTCTATGATTCTATAATTAGAATTATAGCATCTACCTCCCTTTTTCATGTTCTATTTCACAAAAAAAGCTATTTTGGATACTTGAGAATCCCTGTATTTCTCGAAGATAATCTAGTCTCTCTCAGTTGCTTCATGATTTACTGTGATGCCTCACTATTCTTGTTGTGACAGAAATATTGAAAATGCCTCAGTAACTCATTCCAAATAGAAGCCAAAATACATGAAAACACACACACACACGTTGTACACTCTCTGACCTTTTCTCAATATAATTTCCTTCCATTTTTTTCTCAGCTATTCTCCACACCTTTCCCATATATTTTGCATCAATGCCTACTTTCTAACTTCTTTCTTGTAATACATCTATTTCAATTTCTGTAAGACTTCCTGAGAAGTAATGTTGCAAAGTCGCAGTAAATCAATGAGCAGCTCTTCCATGACAGACAAAACAGAAGTCCACATAAATCCTAAAATTTAAATAAACTTCATTTTCCTGAACTGCCGTTTTTATAAGAGTGTTGTTCTTCTTCTACTCCTGAATACTGTTGCCTAGCCAAAATATATGTCAATGAATTTGACTATTAAGAATGACAAATATGGTAACACCTGATCAGACAGCTGGATGATCCAAGATATGAGTGAAGATGCACTTTGCATCTAAAGAGGAAAGGGAAACCACATACAAGTGCAAATTTATAGTGAGAGGTAACTAAGCATTTCAATGCATGTGCATCTCTTCCAAGAAGTAAATCAAAACATTCTGAACCATCACTGAGAGACCCAGTCTTAGATACATTGCTACATGGAAAGCAAAGGTCTTAAAAACCCATTTTGCTGAAAATTCTGGCACAGATTCAGAAGTAGGAGTGAAAGGTCAGTGCTTCATTAACTGAACCAGCTCAGTTAAAATTGTAGTTTAGTTAAAAGTCAAGATGATCATAAAAAAACCCAGGTCATCCAGAGACTATCACTAAAAATCTCAAACTTCCTGCGCTTAATTGGCAGTAAATTTCTTGATCTGGCCTATTTGAGGAGCGGCAATCCACTGCAAAACACTTCAATACAATTCAATACAATGGACAGAACTCAATCAAATTTAGTCTAAACAAATGTGGCTTCAACGTGCATCAAAATGTTGCCATGTGGTGGACAGGTATATGCCTTCCATTCTCCTGGAAAACAAGACTTCCATTCAGAAACTTTCATGTGTCCTCCACAGCAAGCAAGTGTAACAGTGCTGCAGAGAAAGATCCCATACAGAAAGCCTTGACATTTTATTTTCAGATTTATAACTCAAATCTAAAAAGCCAAAACCAAACCAAAGAAAAAACAAAACAAAACAAAACAAAACAAACTAAAACCCACAAAACCCTCTTAACCAAAAACTTTCAAGCACTGCTTGCTGTACAAGCAGGGGTTATACTAAACATATACCATAATATAATAAATAATAAAATCAATAATAACAATACAAATAAATACTAATAAACTAATGGTTTTCAAACACATTTCCATGTTTGCTATTCAAAAAATAACAAGATGACATTGAAGATCTGGTATACCTCCTATTTGCCTAAAAAGCAGAAACACTCCAGCAAAAAAATGTTACAGTTTTACTGCAAACACTATATTGGTCAAAATGGATACCCTTTACTTGAAAAGACTGCATTTGCATTTTCAAGCAGGTAGTCTCAAGTGGTGAACTTTATTGAGTGCTGACACTGTCCAAAGGAAAGAATAATATGGTCTCTGCTTTCCATTGCATACATTTGGAAATAAGTGGTGTCCATCAGCTTTCCACCAACATTGCTTATCTGATCAGAAAACTGAGAAGTTAAAACTCAAAGAGAGGGAGGCAAGGACTACAGACCATAATTCAAAACCTTGATCTTACAGCAGAAATACCTCAGCAACATTCAGAAATGATTAATAGATGAGTCAGAGTTTTAGAGGCTTTTTCAAAAATCAGTTTTAGTATTTTCATAGGAGCATTATTTTTACACAGTTCTGTTGAAGAATTAGAAACTCACTGATGCAATAAAATTAAAACTTTTGGAATCAAAATTTTTACATTGATTTGGCATCATATCATCCTAAATTAAAAAATTACCCAGAATAACACTGGTAAGAGAAAACATGTATGAAATCTTAAGAAAGATAAACCACACACATTTCATTAGGTATTTTTTAAAAATATAACAAAAATTATTCCAGTGCCATTAAAAATTACTCTTGCAAAGAACACCTATTACTTTTGCAGCCATTAATATAATGTGGCCTTGCACAGGATACACATACCCAAAAGTACTACATATTTCCAGAAAGAAAAATTTGGCCAAGCCCAAAAACCATCTCTTAAAACGCGGGGCAAGGATGACTGGCCTTCCACCCCTATGTTTAAGCTACTATGTATATACTGTCTTGTTCCCTTGTATTCCTTTGAGGGAAAGTAAAGCACTGAAAAAAATGTCACTTATTTTAACAAAAAAAAAAAAAAAAGAAAAAAAAAGAGGGATAGTAACTGCTCCTGTTTAACTCAATTTGAAGGGCCATGGGCTGTAACACTCTCACAAGTCTGTATTGGCCTTCCAAAACAATCCAACAAAAGCAGTACTTGAAACAAATTCCAAAGCCATAAACAATCCATAAACACAGTTTATAAACTGAAAGCAGAGGAGGAGGTGTGACCAAGTTAATAAAATGGAAATCTACTTCCGAAAAGCTCTCTAGTTGCTGCAATGTGATGTAATCCACAGTGAAAGGGAGCTCTTCCAGCCCCACCAGACAGGCGCCCATGTCAGAACCACAAGTACTGCACAGCTCCAAAACTCTCTGCTCAGAGAAGGCCAGCTGGAGAAACCAGATCTTTTTCTTTCTTAGAGACTGGTTCCACCAGGTCATGATTGATTTCACCAGTGAGAAATCTGTGGCAGCACGTGTCTTGGCTTCCTACACTGCACCTGGCTGTATAGAAGTCCTATGGAACTTAGATTCTCATCCTAAAATTCAGAATAATAATAAAAAAATACTACCACTTTACTTCAAGCAACATCTGATCCTAAAAACACTAGTCTACACATTGCATGTTTTAATTAAAATCCAAGTCATTTATTTGCACATTGTATTCTTTCAGAGGACTTACAGACCTGCACAATCTCGGTTTCTGAAACCTACTAATAATGCGCTTCAACTGGGTAGCTATCCTTCTTGTCATTAAAAACAACACAGCTTTTCTATGACAATGGCAGGAAAGTTTAAAAGTAAGCAAGCATCAAATACATTTTTTTGCTACTTTGAAAATGCAGCTTAGTAGCTGAAAACAAAAGACCTGAGATCAGTCTTCCTACCAATGACCTTAGTCAAAGATGCACTGAAAAGCCACAAAGCACTCTTTAGGAACTTGGACTTGCCATGACAAAAAACAGGGTGTAATTTAGTAGCCCATGTAAACAGCTATAAAAACAAAGGAAAGAAGAATATTCACCACTAACTTGACTGAGTAATACCATTTTCCAATTAGATATAACTTTGCATTTTGGCAGAAAAGTTTTTCATGTAAGTCCCATGTAAACCCCAGAAAACTAGGAAGAAATCTTTGAAAGTTTTTTTGCTGTTGGTGTTCTTGCTAAACAGTTAACAGAATGCAGGTAAAGTTGTCTATGTCCATTACACACTCCTCATTTTTTCATTGTTTGGGTAGGGGTTTTGGTTGGTTGGTTGGTTTTCTTTTTTACATTTTCTTTGTTCTATTGTCAACTAAATGTACACCCAGAAGTCCCAAGTTCTTTGATGCATGCTGGCTTACACACTGAACTACTTCAGCTCTTTAAAAACTGAGTATTCTTCCTCAGTGTATGCTGAAGTATTAAGTTGAGGAGATAAAATTAACTCTCAGCTGCACAGGCAAAGGACAAGGCTACTGTGAAGGTCACTTCCACAGAAGCTGAACCGCAGTTTCTATATGTAAACCCCCTTTCATCAATGGCTTCTGTGTCAGTGTGCATGGACCTGACACAAAACCCCGTTGTGTGTGGTCATGGATGGTTTTCCATCTGTACCCTCTAGGGAGAGGTTAAATGCCCTAGATAATCTATCATTTCATTCCAAGTACAGGCAAGTTTTCTGTAATGCTAAAGACCTTTTAAGTAGCATTGAAATTTCAGAGCTTTATTTAGAATTAATTCCTGGATTTCAACTCCCCTTACCTTATGTAGCCACAGAACTACCTTCCCCCCCACCCCCAAGAATTTGTTTCAACCTTGTATTTTAGACTTTTAGACATATTTCCATATTGTACCATAGTGTACCTGGCAACTTCTCCACCAGAGAATGAATATCCCTGGTGTAGAGAGCTTCCACCATATTACAAACAAGGCTAAGGTCAGATCAATCACTACAGAGGTTGGTCATCCAGTCAATATGAAAACAGCCGATGCACATCTCAAACTATGGCTCTCATAGAAAATGTATCTTGATCTCTTTCTGTGACAATCTTTTGAAACAGATATAATATGGAAAAGAAAGCAGTTCAGGAGAAAACAATGTTAAGTATGCACTACGTAGTTTAACAGACTTACTGTATATTTATTTAAAAAAAAATATAAATCATTATCACACATGGCGAAAGAAACCCTTCAAGAGTAGCAAAATTTACCTTATGTTCTTCTGTACAAACAAGCACGGTATCACAATCTCTGGTGACTAGAATTACAATGATGATTAGGAAAAGGAGATCAAAGCACTTTCTTCAAAAAGCTTTGTTATGATGCACACTGGACAGTAAGAAACAAGAAGAAATTCTAACAACTACAGAAAACAATTGAGTAATACCCTTTCTTTCAATCTCCACTTTTGTATTCTTCTGCTGTGCATCTTACAGCTTCCCTTACCTATCTTTTTTTTTTTTTAATTAGAAGTTTTCCAAGAGCTCTTTCTTTCTTTCCAATCAAAATATGAACGTATTACATTCCAGGTCATATTATGCTACACCCACTTTAGGCAAACTAGGGAAGTGCTGAATAATTAAAATAGCTAGTATAACATGTTTGTGCTTTGAACTCCTCCATGCCCTTTTCCTTATCACTTTTAGATTAACTCCTGACCCATCAAGTCACAATGACCATTAAGGTTGGTTCAAACACACAGAGTGGGTAGAAAAATTCCTTGCAGACTACAGAGAGGCTTGAATCAAATGCCTTACATGTTAGTCCCAATCTAAGACAGTTTCAGGTGGCAGTGCTGCCATGGTGCCAAAAGCAGTAGTCCCACCTTCACCTACCCCCAGCTTTTTGTTCTTGTTTACTTGATACTTTTTCCTGTATCAGCAACACCATCAGTTCAGTTACATCAATCAGATAAGGCAACACATCTAGATTAGATTTCTCCCTCCTAGAAACAGAAGCTATCTTAGATTGTCTGGGTACAACTCTCCCTCATTACTTATCATTAATGTGTATGCTGCTGCTAATAACATATAAAATGACAAATTTTGTTCTGTTTGATAACTAAGTGCATGGTATTGTGCATCTCCTATGTTATCACGAAGAATATATCCAACCAGGCAGACTATTAGAAAAGCAGGATTTTTTTTTTTTGCGTCACTTTGCTTTGGTATGCAAGCATTGCCACAGTGTGAATTCCAAGTATGCTAACCTCAGGAAAAGCCTCTTGAAAAGGTTAAAGACAAGAAGAAAATATGGGTAATTTTAGTTAGTATTAAGTTGTTGAGATTGTCACGGCGTGTGGTACAACCCACCAAATAGGTACGTACAGGCACCCAAGGGCATCTGAAAGTTTGTGAGAACTTACTGCTGAGATTACTGCACCTAGATCAACAATACTACACAGTTAAATACAGTTATTTACCAGCATAAACATCTGCACTACCATTACCTAATTTATAATAATTTGTACGTCCTAGTGTTACATGCATACCTAGATAAACTGAGATGTACAGTCGACTAGTAAGTAAGAAATTAACTGCTTAGAGAAGCCTAGAAATCATGTCAGCTTTAGCAGAATTTTAGAGAAGCCTAGAAATCATGTCAGCTTTAGCAGAATGTACATAAATAATGATCAGGCTGCTACATTCTCACTAGTTGTGAGGACTATGATATATATATATATATATATAAAAAAAAACATTAACAATTTCATTAAATTTTTTAAGGATATTTTTATATGGACCCACAGAAAATGCAAGGACATAAAATCAGCAACACTGCACCATCAAATTGCTATTCAGTAATGTCAAGGATTAAGCACCAATGTGCTGAAAGTTATTTACATGATGATGTGCTTTGCTAGTTCAGTGTGGAATTACATAAAATATGAACAGATGTACCATGCAAACCCCTACATTCAGGATTAAAGTTAAGGATTCATTATTCCTTAAGTCACTAAATATAAATCCACACACAAGCACTGCCCCTCCCCTCTCTAACTGCCTTTGAAGAAAGTTTGGATACAATTAAATTCTTCATAGGCAGGAGATTAAACAAAATAATAAAAAAAAATTAAGAGCAAATATAAGCTGTTCTCAAAATGAACTGTGGTGTTTCTCCAGGTTATTTATTTAATCCTAATTGAAGGGTGGTTTGGTTTTTTAATAACACTTGTTTCCCTTCTGATTTGTGGTCATCGCTCACTATTCACAGTGAATCTAAAGGTTAAAGGCCACTAAAACTACTCCCTGTAAAATGACACATCTTTTTAATATTTAAAATGACAGACTAGCACTGTGTCACAATTAGAGTGATATATACATCAACACAATATGTATGCAAGTTGTTTGGAGCAGTTTCTTACATGACAGTGTCTCTATGCTATATATGTAGCGCTTTCAAATAATCAATTTAATTCAAAGCAGTGCTGGGAAGGATTCATTCACTTACCCGTATCCAGCTGTTGGCCTTCAGTTCCACAGGGTTCTGTGGTTCACTGCTGTATAGACAACATAAGCACCACATCAGAATCTTCTGGCTTTCATCTGCAGGAAAAAAAGTAAGTAAGGATACATTTAAAGAAAAAAAACCCCAAACTCAAAACACAGAATTACACACAGAAATCCCTATCTGTCCACAAAACTAAAGCCCTGAATACCAGTCTCAACTCATAATGCTTCTATTCTATCAGATTCACACCACACATTTAATGTTATTCATATGTAGTTCTTGTGTAATCATTTCCATCAACAGCAGTTTAAAAGGTATCAAAGAGTTCAAAGTCTATGCAACATTTAGATGGTCTTAAGAAACATGCATGACCTAGAGATTCATTTACACAAATAATACTTGAAGCTATCATCAAGGAACTTTTGACCCAGTATCTGAATAATATCATTAATGATAAACAATACTAAACAATAATCAGCATTGAAGTATGGTCACTTGTGAAAAAGTTAAGCTTGTGAAGTATGCACTCATTCGTAACAAGAACGTAAAACGTGACATTTTCTGCAAGAATATATTAAGATTCTCCATGCTTCAGGAAAATGACATTTCTGCAGACAGCAGAATAGCTAAATGCTGATGGAAAAAGAGTCCTATTGTGATTTTCTGTTCAGGATCAGATCAGGTTTTACTTAATTCTAACTCACTGTTAGAAATTACTTGCCTTCTCTAAAAACCTACTACACTGAGCAATACTGTCAGTGTTCAAATGCACAGACAGTAATCACAGAAGCTATTTGGACTAAGTAGTTAAGAGTCACTTAATTCATTATTATTTCCCACAACTTTGTTTTCAATTGGAGCTTTTTTAAAAAAAAAATGTTCCTTGGCAGATGCAAAGAGCTTCTACAATGAGAGAACAAAACTGCATGACTGTATTTTAGAAATTTTATTAGGAGACATATTTTAGAAATTGTATTAGGAGACAATTTGATTATCAAGCTCAGCAAGAGATTTCTTTTGTTTTCTGTGTCTTTTGTTATCCAAGATGTAATAGACAGTATTACTCAGAACTGCTTTGCTGGCAAAGCCTGAAGAAAAATATAAAAGCTCCATTAAGTGATGCCTGTATTTTCACCAGGTGATCAAAGAAGTTAATATTGATTCAAACCAGTATTCCTCAATAAATATGCAACAAGCCTGTAGGCCATTACTGGCCTCCCACTGACTAACATCTCTGCACAGAAATGGTTTCTCAAACATACACATTCCACTGACTACAATTTGGGGTATTCTGCCATTGTGTGTTTGGGGAAATTTTTTTAATATGATTTTTACAAGGCAAATAATCTCCTCAGCTGTTTAAGATTGGCATTAAAGGAGACATGTCGCATACTGCTTAGCAGAAATGCAAAGTATCCTTCTACTTTGACTGCAACTATACCCAACTAGCATTCAGATGTCAACACTAAAAGGCAACTGTCTCCTTCAAAAAACATTTCACCTAAATTCTGATATGAAATTATATGGGAGGCAAAATAAACAAATACTGTTTTACTTGTTTAAATGACAAAAAGATAGCCATTTGCTTCTCGGAAACCAAATTTAAACATTGTTAATTGCTAGTACTAAAATATTGTCTGTTTCTGAAGTTTGGCCTTTGAGATAGTTTTCAATTATATGAATTATATATTTCTTAAAGTCAAACTATACAGAAAGATAAGGTGGGGCGGGGGAGTGGAATCGAGTATAACCTACCCTGAACAACACATAGGTAGTTTAAATGTTCCTTCTTTTGACTCATCCTATTTATAGCATATATATATACAGTATGCCATTAAGTCATTTTATTTAAGTTAAGGTTTTCTTTTGACCTAAAAAAACAAAGGAAAGAGGTGAAAAAAAATGCATATATCTGCTTAATTAGACTTCTAGATGAGAAGGCTTTTTTGCTACACGTGACAACTTGCTGCATACTATAAATTGCATATATTGTTGCCCGTCAGAGATATAAATCAGTATGATGAAAGCAAAAATGATGAAAACAAAGCTCAGATAAATGATATACTGGTGCACTTCACCAGCAAAATGAGTCTACACAGATTTAGCTAGATATATTCAAACCTCAGCCTAAGTGAAACCAACTTACATTGGTGTCATAGCTATGCTAACAGTTCACAGAAAAATAAGGGATTTGTATAGCATCACAATCTTCCCAGTCAAAATAACTTTTTGGCTACAACCAAAGCTGAAGTATCCTCTCACAGATCTGTGAAAAGTAGGAAAACGGACATACAGTCCTCTTGCTGAAGTACCCAATGACACTCAGAGGGCTACTCTCAGGTCCGCTGTTTTCTTTTCACAGCTGTTTTGGAACTGGGGATGAAAGATGGGAAGATTAGGAATAGAGGCGGGGGAGGGAGAGAGATGTTAAAATAATTATGGCAGCTGCAAAAAATAATCACATCAAAAGACCACAAAGAGTTGCAGAAAACACTGGTGGGTTTTTTCCTCTCATTTTTCCAGTAACTGTGATAAGCATGGAAAACATACCATCATGGTATGCACTGAAAACCATTATCAGGATATGGATGAAGGTATGTGATCTTATTATGGCATGAAAGAATGATCACTGTGCAAATACATACCCAATTAATACAACCAGAGGAACAAAACTAGCAACTCAAAAGCTGGAAAGTATATCCCAAAAAAGGTCACCAACCATCTACTGGACTTCCTAAGCAGGTTAATGTTGTAACTCCAACTAAAGGAATTAAAATCTTCTGTAAGAAATTTAAGACAGCTTGGAATTTGTTTTGTAAAAAATAAAACAAAAAGAAAAACCACCAAACAAACAAAAGCCCAAACCTTTGTGAGGAATCAGATTGCATTTCTTCCCTGCCAGTCTCACATTAAAAATTAGATAAAGAAAGCAAATGAAAAAGAAAAAAAAAGGCAATGTTTTTTCCCATAACATGGTGTGGTCTCAACCATCCTATGATACAGTCAGTTTATAAATACCCTGTCATGAACAGGGCCAGATGCAAGAAACTAATAAGAAAACTCTAATCTTACAGCCAGAAATACTCTTTTTAGAGCTTCTTGTAAAATCTTATTGAAATGTATCAGAAAATGTTGATTAGCTAAAACTGAACTTCCCGTGGAAATGAATGCATACATAAGCATGCACACTCACACACATATACTGACATACAGAGCCACAAAGAAAATCCCCATCATTTATAGTATTAGTTTGGGATTCAGGACATTTGGCCTAAAAACTCAAACCAGGAGGGTCCTACTGAGAAGATAATCCCTCAGCCCACAGAAAAAAACATCGGAATTCCTTACCAAGACTGAATTCTTCATGTATCCCTTGTGGTTCAGGACCACAAGTACAGCCGTGAGATTTTCTTTGGTTGTGCTTACTTCATATTAGCATTCTAAATAGGGCTAACTTGGTCATCTCCTGCTCATGAGTGTTTATGAGGAGATTATTTTCCCTTGGAGACCACACTTCCTGCACTGAGTGGTCAGATATGTCAGCTTCCAGCACCAACAGACATTCATCTAAGGTGATAGGTATTGTGGTTTGGACATGACGCAGAAGTATAATGTTTTTCCTCCTCCATTTATTAGTATGAAAGACTGAACTGAACAGAATTAGTTCCTTCTACTGTGAGGGTGGCCTCAACTCTGACACATACCTGAATGCCCTATTTATCCAAATGAGAAATTACATGAAACCCACCTGAGACTCAGCATCTCCTATAGCCAGGACTGTCTTAAAGAATAACACAGTCTTCAGAACTAGTGCCAAACAAAATGAAAATCCACTGAATCTAAAATGCCAGCAGTCCAATGGGTGCTCAGGTGGCTTTAAAAAACCAAAGTGGTAGGAATGTATAAGCAGACATCCTCAGGTCTACTGATGTCAGAAAATCTCCTTGACTCACATTTAAGCATTAAAGTGAAGGATTCCATTTTGAGCAAGTGAAGAAGCAGAAACAGATGGCTTTCAAGTTTGATGAAAAATATAGATGAAGCTACTTTCTATACCACAATATATTGTCGGCTCAGAAAAACTGATGGTCTAAAGACTTGTATATTCCAAACAAAAACTTAGAAGAAAAACATGTGTGTAATTGTAAACATCAATAGTTACAAACATTCTCAAAAATTGGGACTGAGTAAAATGGGAACTTCTTCATTGTAAAAATAAGTCTGTATGAGAAGTTTTTTCCCAAAAAGTGCCACAAAAGTACACATTTGTTGCTCTGCAAAAGTAATCTATCAAATCTATGGTTCCTTCCCAAATTTTCCTTTCAGAGGGGAAGTGTTAACATAACACACATCTACCATGTGTTTTGCAGACAAGTTCTTTCTGCCTGTGCTTGGAGCTCACTAGAAGATAAAGCCAAAACAGAAGACATATCATCACCTTAGCCTAATGATGAGCTTGACTTAATAAGCCATTTCAGGTGAACACAAAAATTGTCCTTTCCTATACCCACCCAAAAGGAAGCAGAAGAGATAAAATACAATTTTCTTATTTATTTTTTTTTTGTAGTTGTAGTAGTAGCAGAAGACTGGCAAAAGATTACTTTAAGGGGCTTACAGAGAAGCTCAGAATTAGTTTTCTGCTTATAAGTAAATTTTATGTCATATCTCAACACACCCATATCTCTGTTCCTGAAAAATGTACTGGAAGTGCTGGTAGTGTTGCACAAGCAGTGTCTCCTCCCTCCCAGCACACTTCTTGTCCCCAACTTCTTTTCCCTTCTTTAGTTTCACCTACACACATACATACTACCAGTAAGTGGCTTTTGGTTTTTCATGCATTTTTCCTATGTCACCACTGTTTTGCTTTTGAGCCTATGCGCATTTCCACTAGTTTGCAAGACAGAGAAAATACACATTCAGAATAAACTCAGTAAAAAAAAATACAATCACAATTTAGTAGAGCTTTACACTAACAAAAAACCAAACCAAGTATCAGAATAATTAATTCCCCTATATTAGCATATGTAATAGAATATTTTAAAACTGGAAGAAACTTCTGTTGAAAGTAATCTGAATTTTGTACATTTTGAGAACCTACAATAAGAAAATAAGAAAAATGGAAATCATGATGCACACAAACCCTCAATGGCTTTAAAACCTACTGCTCCCAAATCAAGACTCTGTAACTAATCCATGAAATTAATTAGCTCCAACAGTAAATTTAAGATTTCTCAGTGCCACATATTTTAAATAACTTGGCTAACCTTTTAATCTCAAAATTTTGCTTAAGTAAAAAAGAATGCTGTGTTTTTAAGGAAAAAAATCAAAGTATATAACAAGTCGTATTTTCCTAATTCCTATAGAGCAAAGTTTATGGAATTGCTGTGGAAATATCATTACATGTTCTTACCATATCCGACAACAAAAGGATTCCAACAAAGCCTTCCTAGAAGCTGGCCAATTAAAGGGAACTGCTGGATTGCTAAAACTGAATCCTGTTAAAACATAAACCCAAACAAAAATATAATAAATATACTGCATATCAAAAGTAGGTTGGTTTGTTAATGATCCAGATTGCTGCAAATTACAATCCCAATAGTTTTGCTGTGAAATGCTGTGGAAGCAAATATCTGTAGCTATGTAACAAAAGCAGCACTTCCTGAAATTGGCTATAAAGTCATAATTCAAATAAGTTAAACCTTAAGAAATTAATTTCCTCACCTAATATTTAATTACAGTAGAAAATTTGTTCATTTGCCTCACATCCAGTAATCAGAAAACAGTATTAGTGACCAAGGTTTCATGACAAGAAAAGCACAAGTAAAGTATATTTTTGCACATCATCTTTGCTTTAATATACTGTCTCACAGACTTTCTGAAGAAAAGAATGCCTACTATGGCTTAAAACTAAGTACACTTTCGTTACTTTTGCTTGCTTTCTTTAAATTAACTGATGTAATGACTACCCAGCAACAAACTTCAATCTAACTTTTAACCAAATAGAAAGCAGCTTCACTATAAAAGTAGTAGACAATGTAGTTTATATACAATCATGCATAACCAGTCTTATTCTTCCATTTTTGTAGCTTTATTATCTAATAAATGAAATTTTTTAAATGGTGCTGTGCTGAGATAACATGCAAGTAGCAGGAACGATAACCATCTCCTGCTGCTGCAATAAATTCCTTACATTTGTCTCACATTTGGGGCTAGCCCTAGACTTTCTGGGGCCATATTCACAAGGTCCATTGCAGGCCAAGCCTCAGATTACTTGAGATAGCAACATTAAAAATAGTTACTTTTTCCCTCCCTCTCAAGAAAAAGACGTATATAAATATGGGAAGAAACACCACTTCACAAAAATCTTTTATTTAAATTCAGTTCAGAAAAAAATAACTATACTGTAGTCTTCAGGTAAGAGTAGTATTTTAAAAGTACTTCCATAAGAAGTCATGCCATATACTAAAAAAGCCATGCTCAGAAAAACATATAAACAATTAAACATACAAACAACTAAATTTACTTTTAAAAAAGCACTCTAGTGAGTGCAGACAAAATTAAATTACTAAACAGAACAGCCAGCAGCATATGCCAACAATCTGACCGCGCTGCTAGAATTCACTACATGTGCCACAACACTGGGGTTAACGTGTCAACAGACTCCCTAAGATTTAAAGGATCAGTTACAGTTTTGCATGTTAAGGCCTTTAAATAATCCAATTTATGACCTGACAACCAGAATCAAATTCTTGTTTATTTTAAAGAGTTTTTTAAAGAGGCTGGAACATTGGCTGGGAAATCTCACGTGACAACAGCCAATCAAGAAGAAAAAGCTCCTTTCACAATAAATCAGGGGAACAGGAAGCACGCTCCTGTTTGCATTACCTGTAACTGTTTCCCCAATTTGCCTCTCTGATCCAGCAATACATTAGGTCAATAACACAAAACTCTTTACTACTGTTGGCTTCTGATTTGGTCAAAACACGGTGCAGATTGTTTCTGAGGGTCTCTTTAGCACATATCACCCTTCCTTTTAAAGTCACTTACCATGTGTTTTAAAGTTTCATAAACCTGATGCAGAAACTCCTGGAGCTGGGGCAAGTGAAAGCACACATCCTTCTGGGATTCCAGTGTGGTGGCTTGACCCCATTTTATAGCTTTATCCAACCAATATTCAAAGTTCAGTTTGGGCACTGTAGTGTCCTGGGCCATTTCACAATCCTGAAAAAAAAATTGCAACTCCACATCAGGCAGAATATATAATAATAAAAATATAATATGATATGATATGATGTAATATAATATAATACAATATAATACAATACAATACAATATAATATAATATAAACATAATAATAAATAATAATATAATAAATACTGGCTTCAAATCAACAAGGAAAATGTGAAGAAGGATTTCTGCTAACTTTCTGTGTGTTCACATGTGAAGGGGGGGGTATCTGTGTTTACAACTCATAAAGGTGCCAATTTTCTTTGTAGTACTAAGAGGGTAAAACAACCCCATTGTGACAAAGTAGCAAAGGGGGCACTGTAATCAGTAAATTAACTTAGAATGTACCACCCAGCTGTGTCTCAGGCTTTTATTATCAGAATTTGTCATCACCACTATTTCACTCAAAGAATATTAGAATAACATCAGTGTGCATTCATTTAGAATGCTTTGTGTGATGAGAAGCTGCAAATGCTCATTTCAAGACAAATGAAAGCCTTAAACTAAGGCTCAATCAAAACAAAAGGAGTTGGGGGGCTTTGCTCATTGTAATTTCTACATTTGTAATTGATCATTATTTTTACATGCAAAAAGAGTATTCTCCTTAAAGGAAACTAATAAATTTAGTATTTCAGCTCTGGTTTTCTTTGTATTAATATACAAAGGAGAAGGGAAAAATATGGACATGCAGCTTTACATATAACTCAGTTCTGAATAAAATCTGTACCATATATAATCTATACCCAGTGGCAAACTTTGAAGTAAAAACTGCATTTTTGAGAGATTAGTATTATTGCCAAGCTAGCTAGAATGTTAAAATTTAACCAAATTGCCCCAGTAAAAGACACCTCCCCCCCAAAAAAAACACATTTTTTTCTGCTTTGCTATTATATTTTTCATTGGCAGAAGGACAGAGAATAGCACAGCAGGCATTACAAGAATCTTTAAAGCTCTCTGAAAGAAACACCTCATAGGCTGAAAGAGCAAACAAGCTCTTGCAGCCATTCAATCATTGTTCTTTCTGTCAAGACTGTAAAGACAACTGTCAATTAACACAAATGTGGTGGTAGTTTTCAGAAATGAACTGTTGCCCACTTGGAGACAAATTCAAACACTCATAGATACCACAGAAATCAGTGAATATTTATCTTTTTAAGGTACAGACAGAAAAAAATAAACCTGAACCTCAGCAGCAGCCCTGCAAATCAAGCTTGCTTCATACAGCTAACCCTTACAATCACATCACTTGTACAGCATGCTAATCCGAGCCAGATAAAAACCTGAACTTGTTTAATTTCTATGAGTAATAGATAAATAAATATCCCATAGTGAATCATAACTATTATTTGAGTTTGGATCCTGTCCATAAAAAAAAAAAAAAAGTAAAGCTGTTGGCCCGCCAGAGTTCAATGTATATTTACCCTAAACATGTTCAAAGTAATGTAAGCAAAGCCACTGCTTTTGTGTACTTTATTAGAGTCCTGCTTCTACCTGCAACTGCTGCTGTTAGCAGAACTCTTAACAACCTGTGCAGTGCCAAGATCTTACTGATCTTCTACAAGCATCAAAAACAGCTTATGAGACTTCATCGCCATAGCTTGCTGAAGCATAGGTCAAATACCCAGCAGCAATTAGCTCTCAAACCCTCATATCATCACAAGGCCATAATAGACACTTTAAGAACAAATCAAAGCCAGAAATTGAATTTACACATTTGCGTAAATTAATGAGCCTGTTTGATGTTCCTAGGTAAGATTAATCCTCCTGAAAAATAATCCCATAACAAAATGGCTCCTAAAACTTTAGATAAAAAAAAGGTTAAAAAGGTAAAGAAAGAAAAGAAAGAAAGAAAGAAAAAAAGAAGAACCACAAAGACTCCAGCATTTTGGTGCCAATCACATAAGTTGACCACATACTAACAGAGGATTCAAGCCAGGCAAATCAAGCAGGCTTATTTCCTATACCAGGTACCTGTAACTAACACTATTTCAGTATGCAGAATGGCACAGCCATGGCAGGGTGAGGATGGTCTTCTTCCAGAAGTCTGAAATCCCAGCTCCACAATAAGGTGTTTTATCTCCCTTCTTAATGACAGCTAAATAAACTGGATTGCTGGTCCAGAAAGACACCTCAGCAGTTCCTTAGCTGGTCCAGATCCACTGCCCTATAGAGAAAACTGTCAAAGACGAAGATGTACATTCTGAATTTTAACTACAACAACAACAACAAAAAAGGTCAAAAAGGAGAACATGAACACAAAGCATAAAAGAAAGGAAATATTAAAAGTATCTATATGTTGCTAACTGCAAGTGTACATTTTTACAGTTTCTGATAGTTAATTCCATTAAGATACCTAGTCCTGACTATCTTGGATATGAGCAAAGTACTGTCCCATCAATGGACTTCCACTAGTCACATAAATAAACGTCTCTCCTTCACCAAGAAAACAAAGCAGTTCTGTGCTCAGTGCTATTCAAAATCTTCACCTGAAATGCAGCATATTTTCCACATTTGTCTTGTTGTATGGAAACATAAGCAAAGGACTTGCACCAAAAAAACCTGACTACACATTCTAGAGTTCAAAGCCTATCTTCAGAAGGATCAATCCTGAACTTGCTCCTTTCACATCATTTTCTGATGAAACAGAAATAAGAGTTCTGTTTCTAAAACAGAGTTCCAAAATTTTAGCTGCAGTCTAATGCTCATTCATGGACACGTTTATGCACAAAAATAGAGGAGTCAGTTTTCTGCCCCATTTCTAAAGCGGATTAAGGGACAAATAAATATACTTTTCTGTGAAATTAACTTTGTGAAACTGCCTAAAATAGTGTAATACCAGAAATAAGAAGCAAGTGATCTAAATGACTAACAGAGCAGGTAATCCAAAGTGTGTATCTGTAATCAACTATAGTACATACACTAAAAAAAAAAAAAAGGAAATAAACCATTAAGAGTGACAATTACAAATATTGTTATTGTTATTGTGAATAACAACGTTTGCACACTTTTGGGAGGAAGGAAGCAAGGTTGAGCGCTTCTGTAAAGCTTTATACAAGAACTAGTCTTGCCAATTCCATAGTAGCAGAATTTCTTAAAGAAACCATTAGGATAGATTTTCAAAAATTATGATCACAAAAATTCTTAAGTGCTAAAAATATTGCTGTTATCTGTTTTGGGATACAATCAATTCACGTTCTTATAAAATGTATTGCAATATCTACAGAAACTGAGATTTCCAAGAATTGCTGCGTCATTGCCCCTTGTTTAGCATTCAGTATGGGCTTCAATTAATCCTTGATCAAGGGCATGCTTAATTTAATACACACTAATATTTTGCTGCATCACAACGCTGTTCATGCCACACTAAGAGAAAACAGGCAAAAAGAATTACCCCAAGCACCTGTTCTATTTGCAATAGCATGATTGTTAAGCTGTACTTAAAGTGTTTGCTTTTTAGAAGTCTCCAATGAAATAGTTATTTTATTGATCGTTTATTTTACCTATAGCATCTAGTCCTGAAAAGAGCAATTTTATTAATTGCTTATTAAGCTTACTCTTGCCTTCAACACTACTGGAAAGCATACAGTAAAATCAATTAATGTATAAGTAACACAATTAAAAAGGAAACGTAACATACCAAATCTGACACACAGAGTTAATCTCAAAAACTGTCACAGGATATACAGTTCATTAACAAGAGATATATAAAACTATTAGCTAATTAGGTGTAATTTAAACATTCAGAGCCCAGTAAGAACACACTAAAAGACCTACAGAAATTACAAATGATAAAGACTCAATCAATAATTTGACCTGTCATACTTTCAAGTATATTCCTAAAGTCTCTTTCAGGTTCATTCTCACTCTCCTCGGTTAGTTGGGACTCCTTTTATTTCAGCTGCCAAAAACGAGAAACTGTTTCTTATCTATGACCCCGATATGAGGCATTCAGAAGCTGGCTTTGCTGTAAATCACCTGAAAATACCCTTTGCTTCTAGAAAGAAGGGTAAGAAAGTCTTTAGTTCTCTCTCCCAGAATCCCCAGTCAAACCTTCCTAGTCTTGCACTTTCAAGCACAGGGAACCCTGTGGAGCTCAGGCATAAGGGTACTTGTTCTGTCTTTCAGAAGCTGAAGGCAGCATTTCTAACAAGGAATGGATTATTCTGTCAAGTGAGCTATCTGGATTAGTTTCTGAACTGTAACAGTTCAGTCAGTAACTTTCATTACCAGATCTCGAGGCAAAGCCCTACAGTATACCAGGGCACTCCACTTAACAACAGTTACACAGTTACATCCTCCTGAACACACACATACAGGTACCACGCTGCCACAGTCTTCCACTTTAAGACATACCTGAATACTATTCCTCTGTGACAGTCAACTACTTGCAAGGGCAGAAGAGATACCAACACCGTTTTCAATTACCTCCTTATCTATAGTTTGAAAATTAAATAGTTACGCGTTTGGCATGTAAGGTAGCAAAATAATGAAGATATTTTTTCCCTAGAACTGTAGAAATAAAATCTTTTTAAGTAACGCCATAAAAAGATAAAAATCAAGTGAAAGCAAAGTAACTTCTTCACTGAAACTCAGGACTCAGTTGTAATAAAAAGGGAGTAATGCAGTTGCTAAAACATTACAGCTCCTCAGAAAGAATCTCTGTCAATCACAAAAAAATCAGTAACTTTCACAGCTATCAGTTTCCCCAAACCTGGCTTTAATAGGTTGCCAAAAATTACTGCTAAACTTTTATCACTTATTTTGTCTCTACCCTTGTAAATTCAGCTGTTATTTTTAAATAAGAAAAGCATTTCTAGTAGAAGGCTCTTTGAGATACCATTAAGGTACAATACTGCCTTAAGTCATAGCATTCCAAATAAATGTGACAAAAACTTGCATTCAAGTTCTCATTTGCATACTTTTCCTTCAACCAGTGATAAGTAGCTCCACACTCCAAACACACACTTCACTTTTCATTACTTCATCTCCTCCCTCCAATCTTGCCCATCAGCAACCTCAGCTTGTGAGGAAAAAACAAAACAAGAAAACAATTAAAATACTTCTATGACATCAGGGTCCAAAGACCCCAAGCAGAACAAGGTCACCACTGAGCTAACAGAATACAGAACACATAAACATACATTCCAAATTATGTTTAGGGTTGTTGACACTTACAAAAGCAGTAGAACAGTCCTTTCGTGCATGTCTATTACTCTAATAGAAATTAGGGGATAATAGCCAGAATTAGGAGACTAGATATTAGGAAAGGATTCAATATATTGAATTCAAATTAAATTTGAATTATCAATTTTGTATTTAATTTATTGCAGACATTAAAGTGAAATGTCGAAAAAGGAAAAAAAAAAAGTGCCAAGGATTGATTTTTATACCCTGCCCACAGGTAGTACTGTAATGCTGCAAAGAGAGGAATGCTGTTTTTTTCATGGTGAAACTTTGAATTAATCTCCAGTTTTAAGTTTAAATTCAGGGGAATTCCATTCAAACAGTATACAATTACAAGTTAATTGGAGAGGAGGTTCAGTGATGAGGGAAGCTTAGATGATTGGTTTTGTTTATGTTTAGGTCAGAATGGAATAGAATAGATTGTTTTGGTTGGAAGAGACCAACCATGATCATCTGGTCCAGCTGCCTGGCCACTTCAGGGCTGACCAAAAGTTGAACCATGTTCCCTTTCTGTGAAGATGTTATTCTTCCAATAAGGGGGGAGATAAAACACCTTATTGTGGAGCTGGGATTTCAGACTTCTGGAAAAAGACCATCCTCATCCTGTCATGGCTGTGCCATTCTGCATACTGAAATAGTGTTAGTTACAGGTACCTGGTATAGGAAATAAGCCTGCTTGATTTGCCTGGCTTGAATCCTCTGTTGGTATGTGGTCAACAATTGAAAAATCAAATTAAATAAAATCAAAAGACACCATGATTTTGACTCCTTTGGTAATAACTGCTAACTCTATTATGATACACTATCACTAATACACTAATAGAGCAGAAAACCATTAGCTTACTGTTTCCGTATTTCAAAGATGATGACAATCATGTCACAAATTTACTATCTAATGGGTGATATTTTAACTTTATGCCAAATGAAAAAAAGTAGCAGTTATCCAGAAAACAGATATTATCTCATTTATTATTTCTCTACATAAAATGCCTATTAGGTTCTTTCACCTTGTTTCCACAAATATATTTTTCACCTTCACCTTGACAATTCTCCTTTTACTTGCCAAGAATAAAACAAAAAAGTAATACTACTTAATTAGGCAGTAAGTCCAAACATGACTTATTCCCTACTTTAAAGAAACTAAAGCCTCACAAAAACAAATTCACAAAATGTTTATTAGGAAAAAAGTGACTATCTTTTTAGAAATCTCAGAAAGGCCCAAGAGTAGTAAAGACTATGTGAAAATTAAAAATTTTCCATTATTTATTCTTGTAATCTTATTTTTCAGTGTCGCTTGTTGAGAAATTAGGTTCCCAGGCTGGTTTTATAGGTTGGTATTTAATCTAATCTACACTCACTAGCAGTCCAGCAGTCCAGACTGACCTACAGAACAACTTCTATCTTGATTTTGGACAGTGTGCTTACATGCAGTGTTGGTTAGTGCTGATTTTTCTTTTGATAACTTTTCACTTTGAACAAGTTTGCCTATTCCTTTTTGTGCCTACATTCATGTGTATTTTACAGCAAGAACAAATAACTATTAACAGAAAACTGCCTGTCTACATGCAGACTGCCCAAGTTAAAACAGACTGCATGCAAATGTATCTTCCTCTGAAAATAAAACGAAAGAACAGAATTTTGTACAAAAAAAAAGGAACCAACACTGGCTAAGTATTGTGCAAAACCTGGTAAAGTAAATTTGTGTCAACCATTATCATTCAACATTTAGACAACAATTCTCTGAAAGTAATTAACTCCTCTATGTTGTTCCTCTGTATTTGTTTCCTGTATTTACTTCAATAATTAATATTTTAACAGTTGTCAGATCTGTCTTCTGAATTACATTATCAGGTCTCACTGGAAAAAGATCCCAATTTTCATCTCTAAGGGACTGTGGCCACTAAAAGGGCTACTTTAGTGGTGGACAGCATATACATAATATGTATTAAATCTCTTGCACAAATTTAATCTGAGTAAGACTGCAAACAGCAAAATTGTGTTTCCAGTTGTATTTTGTTGCCCTGCAGGACTGGAGAAGAGTCAGTGCCCTGAGGAGGCATGCATTGCTGGGATTCATACAAGATTTCGCTTTCTAGAACACTGAAACATTACATTTCCCTCTCCTCCCCCAAAAGGACTGTATAATCATAATAAAGCCTTCTCCTTCCCATTCATCAGGCTATAAGCTTCATGACCAAAAAAATATTATTTATTAGCCTTCCCTGATAATGGAAAATACTGCACACAAAAATTAATTTCAAAACTTTCTGGTTCTAATGGTAGGCTTGTCTGGCAGCAGCAGATCTTCCTTCTGACTTACCCCATTTCAAAAGGTTAAGAATCAAACCTTCTTTAATGGGAAAGGCAGAAATAATAGCTCAACACATGCATAATAACTCTTATCTTTTGCCCAAGGGAACAGTAAAAGATGTGAAAGACATTTAGGAGTGGTATCACTGAATTTTACAGATGTTATTTGTTACAGATGTTATATTGTTACCTTTCCATAATTAAACTTAACAGGACAACAAGGTAATTATCACTTCTATACACAAAAGATGTAATTACCTGCCCATGGAATGGATTACTATGTTTTCAAGCACAAATTGAATACAAAGACTGATCATTTGCCACTGGAAGTCACTCCTGCAAAAAATGCACCAAGTTTGTAAGAGTCCACTACAAGTACTTTTTTTTTTAAAAAAAGGTTCAATTTAAGAAGAGAAAACAGACAATGAAGTAAAGTACTTTTATATCTCTGGCAGAAGGTTCTATGCAATTCAGCAAAGTACCAAAACATACGATGACCTAATTTAAAACAATTTCAATGTTAGGACTAGCCAGATCAAAATACAGCAAGGCCCATGTAAAGCTGTCCATACCACCAGGCACGGAATGTACAACATGGAAACTTGTTTCAAGGCAATAAAGCAAATCTCAGATTTGACCAGTACACACTGATCTCTGGCAGATCAACATACCCTTCCAAAACAAAAGCCAGATTTGAAACAGGGGGCTTCCAGCTCACCCTTAAACTCCTTGCTTGTTCTTTCATATCTGAATTGCCTAACTCTCACCAGTACACAGTGACCTACCACAGAAAGGGAACAGCAACATACAACAAAATACAGCTGAAGCCAGAAATCACATACTGGGCATTGTGAACAGAAGTACAAAAAAGTACACACCTACATAATCTTCTAGAAATTGGGGGGTGAAGCACATCTCCTTTCAATATATTTCCTCATTAAGTCAAAAACTTACATATTTTCTCTTGCACAATCTAAATAGCAAACCTCCCAAGATCATTTTGGTAGCTCTCAGGTCACTGTAACGTGGCAATCTTTCCTAGTGCTTTAAGGATAAAGATTTTTTGGGATAGCTCTAATGAAGGTGTTAAAATAGTCCTGGATTTAGTTTGCTGGACAGAGCCTTTTCACTCAGCTCGGTTCATTCTCAGCTGGCTTCCCTGAGAACAGCTGCAATAAAGGCCACACGAAGAAAAATGCAGCTAAGACAACAATGCAAACAAAGAATAAATGCAACTCTGGAAAGAGGCATTAAGTCTGATTCAGCCTCTGAACTACAAGAGGCACAACTGCTCCTGTAGAATACATAGTAATATAAAAGTAATATATTTTACTGGACTTTGCAAAACATCCTATCATTGCTAACACCAGTTTAAGCTTCACTGTGGCTAGTAACATCACACATCAATTGTGCATGGGCCTCTGTTATCAGTGTCTAAACACAACACAAATTAGATCTTTTGCTGGCTACAGGAAAAGGAACAAAATTCTGATTCTGTTTACATCAGCAGCAAATTTTGTTGCTTTCAATGCATAAAATTTCACACAGTGCATTCAAGATGCTGAAAAGTTTATCCACATAAGAGCTCAGCAAGTCACTACACCAGAAAAGTTAGACCTCTTAGCAATAATGGCAAATTCTTGTTAGATGTAATTTATTGTTTGTACCCCTCCTCCTATATCCTATCAGCATCTCATGGGCTATGTGACATGAACTTTGACTATAAAGCTTTCAGTACCCTCTTATATAGCTTCATATAAGCCAAAGCAAAGATGTGAAAGAATTAAAATTACCAAGACAGTGTCAATTTTGTACCAAACGCAAATTTTACTTTTCCAGTTAAAATTTACATCTGGTTATCACTATCTCCTCCCGCTTAAATCCACTATTAGACATTTCTACTATAACTTCACATGCCTAGAAGGCTTTCTTCAACCCCTTCTCTACAGAACACTTCTTCAGAAAAAAACTAGGGGTGCTGGCTGACACAGGCTCAGTGTGGGTCAGCAGCGTGCCCTGGCTGGCAGGAGGGCAAACCGCGTCCTGGGGGGCATCAAACACAGCATGACCAGCCGGTCAGAAGCGGGGATTGTCCCGCTGTACTTGGCCTTGGTGCGGCCTCACCTCGAGCACAGTGTGCAGTTCTGGGCCCCACAGTTTCAGAAGGGTGTTAAGGTCCTGGAATGTGTCCAGAGGAGGGCAACGGAGCCGGTGGAAGGGCTGGAAGACATGTCCTGTGAGGAGCGGCGGGGGACTCTGGGTTTGTCTGGCTTGGAGAGAAGGAGGCTGAGGGGTGACCTCATTGCTCCCCACAGCTTCCTGAGGAGGGGACGGGGAGAGGGAGGTGCTGAGCTCTTCTCCCCGGGATCCAGTGACAGGACGTGTGGGAACGGTTCAAAGCCGTGCCAGGGAAGGTTCCAACTGGACATTAGGGAACATTTCTTTATTGAGAGGGTGGTCAAACACTGGGAGGCGGTCGATGCCCCATGCCTGTCAGTGCCTTAAAAGAGGCATTTCAACAATGTCCTTATTACCATGGTTCAACTTTTGGTCAGCCCTGAAGTGGCCAGGCAGCTGGACCAGATGATCATGGTTGGTCTCTTCCAACCAAAACAATCTATTCTATTCCATTCTGACCTAAACATAAACAAAACCAATCATCTAAGCTTCCCTCATCACTGAACCTCCTCTCCAATTAACTTGTAATTGTATACTGTTTGAATGGAATTCCCCTGAATTTAAACTTAAAACTGGAGATTAATTCAAAGTTTCACCATGAAAAAAACAGCATTCCTCTCTTTGCAGCATTACAGTACTTTGAGCTACCTGTGGGAAGGGTATAAACATCAACCCTTGGCACTTTTTTTTTCCTTTTTCGACATTTCACTTTTAACGTCTGCAATTAACAAATATGCACTAATTCCCTAGTTTCCAAGCATAAGTAGAACATAGCTTAAATTGTACACAGCAAGTTAGAACACTGGTCCTCTCTTCAGAGGCGTCATGTATGACCTGTAATGGAAAAGAAAAGTGTATTCCTTTGTATTAATATATCAAGGAACAGCATTCACTTCTACATGTACACACAAAAAATACAAGGAGTCAGGGGGGAAGGCCTAAAAAAGTTCCTACCAGAACATCCTCTTCCTCCAACTAAGCTGTGGAGAAGATTCTGCAAATGAGTAGCATGGTCTGAAAATATTCAGCTTTGTTTCACCATTTAAGAAAAAGGGGGGGCTGGACACACAGGTGGACAAGGGCAGACAGGACAGACAAGGACACAATCTATTTAGACATAGAGAAGAATGACTAGCCTGTCTTTCTGCAATGACATTGTAAGTTAACACTAAAGGACTTCATATTTCCAACAACTGTGCTTCTTTAATAGCCATGCAACTTTGCTAAACTCAAGCTTTACCCCTGACTTACACAGATAAATCGCAAGTATTTGAACATGTGTTAAAATACTGCCTATGGTACTGATATCCACATCTATTCATACAGTGTACAGAGTTGTCTTGCTTATACTATGTGCATTCCTTTTCTCCAAAAATCTCTAGAGCTGTTCTTTTTTAAGAACATGTAATATTTAATATAGTATGAAGCATATACCTTTCACTGAAATTCTTCAGTTCTAGAGTTAAAGTATTTCTACCTAAGTGTAAGGAAATAAAGGCAAAACCAGAGTCACTATCCAAAGTTACTGAGGAAGCAAATGACAGAAAAAGATAAAAGACACAAATCTCATATGTTTTAGCCCATTAGACAACACTGCTTCTCAAGGACTTCTTCAATGATAATCTATTATTCAACCTAAGCTCCTCAAGCATGACACAATAGTTTACGTAATGGTGAATGGTAATATTCCACTAAACAGAAAATGACCACACAACAATCATGGGAAAGTGTTTTCTTTCCAATTTTTAGTATACATTCTTGCTTTTGCATGAGCTCTAGTGACAGCATAGTAACTGTAGTAGAAATGATACATATTTCTTCTAACATCAATTGAGGCTACTGAAATTCTGTGGGAAGCATTCACATAGTCCACATACATTGCAAGCAAGTTTGCAAATGGAAGAATGCATTTCTCCTTGGCGTTAAAAAAAAACTTACCCAAGAGTCTCATACTTTTCTCTCCCTCTCTCTCTGACTACTCAAACCCAGAGATAGCCACAGAATAAGATCTTCTGAATAAAGATGTATTTATGGCATTAAGCACACCTGACAGAAAAATAAAAATGTATTCTTCAGAATAAAAATAACTTCATGACATCCACATCAACATTTACAGCTTTTTGTTGTACGTTATTTTAACACACTCCCACAGACACTTCTCCCTGGATTCCATTGACAAGTTTCATGCTATTCACAGGCGTTAAATCAGGCTATTCATTCTTTGCCAACAAGAAAAAATAATTTTCCTCAGAAACACCTACAGCAACGACTTTCAGTGATTCACTAAGCTAAACTCATACTGCAGCAACAATTAGCTATGTGGGCACTCTGAACGTCAGTGCCCAGTCTCCAATCTGAGTATTGAGGCACTGATTTGTAGGATTCATAGTCATTTTTTTCCTGTATATTCTATGCACATGTACTTTCTAATGTATAATAGTGGACTCTGTGATTTACCAGTAAGATTTTTATGGTATCTGTTCATGAAAACCCCAAAATTTAGCAACATCACCCTTGGCATGAAATTAAAATCTGTGTAGTTCTGGTATTCTATGGGAAAGGAGTTACTTACGATCTTCAGTCTGTTGATGATAGACAAGAACTTTTATTGTAAAACATAGGAAAAAAAATATTAGCTAGTGGTATGTCTCTTCGCCTCTTCTCCCTGGACACTCACATATGTCAATTTAGTTGTATATTATGGTATCTCTATTCTAGTCACTGTTTGGAATATTTCAATACTGTCACATAGTTAATCAAGACTTACAAAATAAACATGTCTAGTGAATCTACTAGTAGGGAGGAAGGACAGCCTTACAGTTTAGCTCCAGGAGTCAGAAGCTTAAGAGTCTGACTCTCATTTCTGACACATCTCACACATGACACTAAAGAAGTCATTTAAGTGTCCAAGACCTGTTCTGCTTCACCTCTACAGAAGCCTGATTAGTACTGCTCTGCTTTTAAAATTTAATAGTACAGTGTATTTATTTATATTTTTTTAATCAAAGTAAAAACACATGTCTGATAAGATCAGATGTGCTCCATTTGCAAGTAAAAATAATTTATTCCTCTCAAAGATTTACAAAGTTCCTTGTGCTCCTGGACTTTATTTTGCCAGACTACCATAACCGATGCTGTGCAAATTGTATTTGAGCAAGTCATCTGTCGTTAGATTGTGTCCAATTCATGACTAGTAAGTTTAAGAAAATATAAGTCATAACATTGCTTACATACAGAATTTGTATTCAAAGTAAAAAATGCATGCAGAAGTTCTATGTCAGAACCCTGCAACCATATGCAAGGCTGACAGTTTAAAAAATAGTAACAAAAACCTCTTGCAAATAGCATGTCTGACAGGAGTCCATCCTTCACGATTACATGAAGTAAAAGCACTCTTGAAAAGATGTTGAAGAAGTTGTAACTAAAAATTCCAACATAAGATTACAATTGTTAAGTTAATATAGATATATCTTTATGATTTATTTATTATTGATTTATGTTTAATTAGTTTATGATTAATATAATACTAATAACAAATATTTTTGTATTAGGGATACAGTATTCAGCTCCAAATCATCACATGCTATTTGTCATAGCCATTTAAAATCAATATATTTCTATAGTAAAATGCACAACTAAGTCTTACAAATTTTTAAATACTTTTGCAATACCCACAAAGTTATTGGCCCTCACCAAAGAGAAAATACTTAATTTACTTTCCTATAATTTACGAAGTAAATTTACTATGTGGTCCTGAAGTGGTCTTAAAAGTTGGTGGGATGCACCAACCGTGCAACAAGTTTCAAGACACAAAAGATTTTTTAATTCCAAAGCTACATGAAAGAAAATACAGAATTTTAATTAGCATTACTATTGTCTTAATTTTTGCAGCATTAATTAATGACAGTCATTTATGGTAATATTAACCAGAAAATCCGGTCTCGGAATACCCTTGTTGGTGAAAATTAAATGATTTAATACACGATTTGACTTTACATGTAGTAAGATCTTTACAACCTGGCATACTTTTGTGCATTTTTCAAATCAGGTTGGCACAAAATATGTTGTATTCATTAAAAAAAAAATCTGATAAATCAAAGACAAGATTTTTATTTGGGACTAAGTTCATGCAATATATACAACTTCCTGTAACTGTGAAAAATGATTCCATGTATGTCAAAGGACTCTACCATTTTCTAAATTATCGTTTCAGGCGAAAACTCTTTCATCAATCCTTCACAAGACCCTTCACCCACATTTTGAAAGACATCTTTGTCAAAAACAGCACCTTCACTGTAGGTCAATATACTGAAACTTATGTCTGAGGGAAAAAGAAAGAAAATTACAGTTTAAAAGTACCCTGAGCGCACAAGGTTGCTCCATTAATGGAACAACTATGTCTAGTGCCTTCAAATGGGTATCCTTTGCTGCTTAAACTCTCCATAACATTACCCTTAAAATCTCAGTTCCCACTGGTGTTGCTTTTGACACTTTCACGCATGGTATCCTGTGGTCAATTTCATGCACATACCATCCACCTGGTACACATGCATGTGCTGACTTGATGGAGGACTATTGCCAAACAAAATGTGGAGCAGTCTCTCTTTGACCCACCCCTCAATTTTTAGAAAATATATAGGCATAGAATTGTTTTCAAACCTTTATCCTGCTTTCAAACTTGTTTAGAATTGACTTACATGTTCAATTCTTAGTAGCCAAAGACATGAAGATGTGGAATCACACAGATCTTACCTCCCGAAAAAAACTAAGATAAAAGGCATATAAATTATTATCAAAGCTTGATCCATGCCTGCAAGTGAAAAGATAACCATTGGGATCAGTTTCTGACGCACAATCTCCTGCTGCCATGTTCTGTACAGGCAAGTCCCCACGGAAGGGCAAGTACAGCAGGGTTCACAGCCTCTTTACAAACCAACCACGAGAGGACAACCAACACCGCGGTTCGGCAGCCTGCGTCGTTCCAAGAGATGGCAGTAGCGAACAAACCGCCACAGTGAGATGCCTCGGGAGGAGAAGCGATACACAGGAGAGCTTTCCCGCAATGCCAAAATTCAACATACAAGATTTTCGTAGACTTGTCGGTAGCTCACAATATATTTCGATAAATACCTGAAATTCTGCTTCAAATATCGTATGATTGTTACGACACAATTTTTGAACCTTGAGCAAAGGGAAGATGAACATAAAAATATATTACACAGAAAACAACCCATGTAATTCTGAAAACAATTTGAATGCTGCTTGGTTTAATGATGCAGACAAAAAAGCTTTCAATTTACAAAATAGAATCAGAGTTTGCACTGCGAGGGGGGGAGCTTCAGATCTTTATAATTACATATTGGAAAAAAATCCCAAATTCTTAATATCCTCCTGGTTTTCAAAGGCCTGTCTCTAGAATGTTATGTCCCACAAATTTTACCAGAAAAACACTTCACTGTGACATAGAGCAGTAACCAAATATTGCCCCATTTCAGTTATTCTTCCACATCAAAAATGGCAATTTGGAAATTTTCTGAGGAGTGGAAGGTAGTGGCTTAGCCACCTACATTTGTGAACCAAAACCTAAAATAAAAATGGCAGCCCTTCCAAACAGTTATGAGGCATGGGTCTTCCCTAATCCTTAGTTTAAATAAAAGGCCAGCTACACTTTGACAGTATCCAGTAAAAGCATGCGGGACTGGAGTTGCTCCTCTAGAGCAGATGTCTGCAAGTGTCAGATTGCACAGCGCAAAAGTTGGCACATCTGCTAAATCAGAAACAAAGCTGTCATCTTCTTCCTCTCTCTGTAAACAGAGACAACTTTAGGAAAGTATCTGTGTATTGTATGTAGTTGCACTGATGTTGTACATCTATCATGAAATGACATTTTACCGTTCAGTTTCTTAAGTTCCTAGAACGAAGGTGATTTGCAAGATGCAGACAGCCCAGATGTGGAAGCCTCTCTGTTTTCAAACGTTTTCAGTACCAGCCGATATTGACCAAGCACTGGCTGCTAACGGGACACGCACGCAGCCTCACATTATCTCCTTTATGACAAGCCACTTCCACGTCTGACACCTCACAGCCTAACGGGCATTCTCACCGAAAAGCTCAACCCTCGTTAGGGGAAGCGCTGAACAACTACCTTGCCCCTGCGTGAAGGCGAGCAAGCGGCCCAGCGGCAGCAAGGCATGGCGCCCGCACCGCGGGCTCACCTGCCAGGCGGCAGCAGCTCGGGAAGCCGCCGGCGAGAGCCCGGCGCTCGGGACACCGGCCTCGACGCCGCAGCCACCTTCCCCCGGCGGCGCGGGAAGCTCCGGCCAGGCCGCCCTGCCGCGACACTTTGGGTGCCGGTGCCAGCTCCCCACCGCCCGCCCGCGCGCCCAGCTGCCGCGCTCCCCTCCCCCAGGGCCGCCCCCGCCGCGGGCGGACGCGCACACGCATGCGCGGACCCTCCCGCCCGCGCCCCCTCCCCCTCGCCGGGGCACCCGCGCCCGCCGAGGCCAGGCCGCAGGGGGCGGGACGGGCGAGGAATGCCGCTCCCTCTTCAGTCAGCGCGAAAGTCCCCGCCACCGCGGCGGAGCCGGTAGCCGCCGCCACGCCGAGCCCCCCACCCCGAGGGCAGTAGTGGGGGAAAACCGACCCCCCCTCCCCCGCCGCCGTACCGGCTTGACGCGCGCGGCCCCCGCCCCTCGGCCCCGGCCCCGCCCCCTCCCCGGCGGCTTACCCCGCGGCCCGGCCCGCGCCGCCCGTTGGGAATTTTCGCGCGCTCTGCCCCACGCTCGCGGGCGGTGCGCCTGCGCAGGGGCGGGGCGGGGCCGGCTGGCGGTGGGCGGGGCCGGCTGGCGGTGGGCGGGGCCGGCTGGCGGTGGGCGGGGCCGGCTGGCGGTGGGCGGGGCCGGCTGGCGGTGGGCGGGGCCGGCTGGCGGTGGGCGGCCCGCCTTCCCCGCTGCTGCCGGCCCCGCGTGCCCCGCCCCACGCGCCTTCGCACGGGGCCCGGCGTGGCCTGAGGCGGGAACGGGGATGTCACCGGCCCTCGCGGTCAGCCGGGGTGCCTGTGTTACCGACCTGTCCCAGCTTCACCCGGTGAAACTGAGGGAGACAGGCAAAGCCCATGTCGACCCTGTGCGTACAGCAGGGAGAAGTCAAAATGACGGGGACGTTTATGTTCTTGGTGAACGTCGTGGTGAGTCTGCCAGAGGCCGGGTGGTGACAGTGGCCAGGTGAAGGTACCAGCCCATGATCCACCATCCTTGGTCTCTGACCAGGAATGAAAAAAATCCTTTGTTTTTTTCCCCGTCTGGTGAGACTGGTGAGCACAAAACCCATTACACTTTTGCTTGTTTTCAGTTCTGTCAACATCGACAGGCCTTTTAACCCAGGGGAAAAAAACCAAACAGGATGAGTAGAGACCTGCAGTAGATAACAAACATCACTGAATAAACTTACAGTTTGAAAAAATACCTGGTTTCTCAAACTGCACTTTGTGCTGATACTAAATTGAGACATATACACATGGCACACCTTGCTAGCCATCTGTTTATTAAAAAGTATCAGTAGTAAAAGTACCAAGACCCGTATTCTGTCATTTCACCACTGCTGAGTTATGCTAGTCCTCAAGGAAATCCCACTGAAAATACCAACACTACACCATCTGACTACTTAGTGCAGTTTTGCTCATCACTCCCTAGCCCACTTACACAGTCATACTTCTTTCACCTCCCTGTCATTCTTATTTTGCTCATCTACTCAACTCCTTCTATTCATGCTGGTAGTTTTTCCACTCTTGACTCGCTTTACCTTCACATTCACTACTTCCAATGAAGAGCTGGTGGGGAATTGCTATAATTTTTCTACTTGTCTTTTTGAGAATCGTAGAATGGTTTGGGTTAGAAGGGATCCATTGGCATTTAAAATTTCTTTCTTTCCTACAGTATTCCTCCTGCCAAATACATACGCTTACATCTCTCTGTCCTTATTTCCTCCTCAAAGAAACTGTGGATAGTGAGGCATCATTGTAGTCCTACCTAAAGGAAAACAAAACAAAATATTTGAAAGAACATAGTCAGTAATCTTGTCTCCATCTTGAACCTAGGTTGCAATGTGTCTTTTCACATGGATTTTATATTAAATCCCACTGATATCGTTCGTCTGAATTAACAGGCTAGTTTGTATTAGATTTGTATTCAAGATTTGTACTCTGCATGGACATAGGAGTACCACTGCTGCTAAAGCTGATGTTAACTGTGCTTCTCTTTACCCAGTCTCGCTGATGTCCAAACTCCTTTCATTCAGCTTTCATACTCTTCTATTCAGATTTTGTGCAATGAGTCATGTTTTCTGATCACTGCTGCTTCCAATTTTCTGTAGAAGGAGACAAAATCCCCTTCAGTACTGACAAAGAAAAACAAATTCAGCCTACCCATGTGGTGAAATCCCCATGCATGAATACTTATGTTACTTTTTTTCATTTAATCCTGTCAAATCAGCAACACCTGATGAATTAAGGGCTTGTGTGTGGAAGTTTCAAAGTACTTTCTTGGGAGAGAGCAATTGCTCATCAAGACAAACTGGTGGGGATGTTTCCCACACATCCAGCACATCTGCAGAGCACAGCTCTTGGAGCTTTGGGTGTAATGCCCATATTCACACTGTGAGTCCAGTTCATAACTCATGCAAGTCTTTAATCATTCTACTCCGTCTCTTTCTTGTCAAATGAAAACATGGCAGCATTTATATTTGTTTTCTACCATCAATTGTGTTAACACTTCCTTAGATGTCAGCATTATTGATTATTTCATCGCTGAAACATGTAACTGTTCTGGTACAGTGGAAGAAGCTTGAGAGGAAGAAGTTTGATAACCCCATTTTTCATGTTTCTGATTGAGCATATTCCATTGTTGTTCAGTGTCTATTTCTATATCATAGTCACAAAATAGCAAAAAGCTGCCTTTGTTAATCAGCTTGATGTTTATACCATCAGCAGAGCCAATTTTCTTCTTGCTATGCAAGAAGCCATATCCCGGTTCTCATGCACACCTGGATATATGGCCAAAGATTGTAATACACCAGAATCTGTGAAAAATAAACCCAGGAATTAAAAAAATAAAAAATAAAGAGAAATTTAAGAAAGTAATCAGAAAGGGTATAGTAGACAGATGTATAAAAATAAGAATAAATAGCAAAGATGAAAGCACATGACTAATATGCATAAAATCCAGTGGGTGGAAGGAACACTTGATAATATTACCTTAAAATGACCCTCATTTTAAATAGACACAAAATAAGTGGTAATGATATGAATAAAGAATTAGGTAGTATAAATCCAGTGAATGCCAATACAAATGTTATGTTACTTCAGACATTCTGTATGCAGTTTGCCTCTCTCCTGCATTTAATAAATGCGAGACATTTGAGTGTTAAAAAAATGTTATTGGGACTATTTTTCATAGCCTTGATCTTTAATAGCAGATAATTACATATAGAGCCAATCCAGCTGCCTAGTCTCAAACAGAGAATTACTAATAGTAAATATTTAAAACTTCAAAAATATATTCAGAGTGTTAAAAGTCACCAGAAATAGTACTGCTATAGATATGAATACCATGTCTTCAAAACCTGAATATTTACGAAAGGATCTTCCAAATACTGGAGAATTGCTGGCTGCTCCCTCACAACCCTAGCAATCTCCCCTTCAAGGTATGTTGCAAAATCTCCTTGTTAAGCTTTGCACTTTGATGATATACAGCAGATACTACACTTCAGGGAAAAATATCGCCATTTTTGTTTTGGTCCAGTATTAATTTGGTAGGAAGAAATCTCCTGTTGGGGGAAAAGAATGAAAAACATCTTTGACAGTTTTTGGGAGGGGAAAAAAAAAAAGAAAGTCCCAGCTGTTTGAAGCTGCTTAGAAGTTTGGAATGTTAGAATAAATACCAGGGAAGATAGATTGATGGGACGAACTGCAGGTGAGGCACACAAAGGTGGATGGTAAATATAATTTATCAATGCACATGACCACCACATATGTAGTATATTTTATGCACAGTATAGTGATTAGCTAAAGAGCACATACTGCTTTAAGCAACACAAGAGTTTCTGCTTAAACAAACAAATGCACAGTACCAAGAAAAATGCTCTCAGACCCCTTAGCTGAAGTGAACACAATACATGCCTTCATATAGGTGTGTGGCTACTTCAAAATGGTTGCTACAACAAGGAACTAATGTAGCTGCTGCATATATATTGTTGACCTTTATGGGTGGAATTAGAACTGCCCAAGTATTAGAGTGACAAACAAAGCATCAGTAATATTCAAGAGGTTTCACATCCTTCCAGGGAAGACCACAGTGTGCAACCAGTCACCAATACATTTCAGTTTACTGCTGTTCACTAGCCACATAGGCAGATATGGAATTTCTAGTTGCTGTGATTATATCTTTGAAAATTTCCCCACTAAAACACTGTATTTTGAGCGACTGTGAGTGTAATAGCTAGGCATACCTACATCCTTCAGCTTCAGGTGTTCATCCTCTCCCATATCTCCCGTATAATTTCATGGTTCAGCATTGCTTATGCTTTCTAAGCTGTTCTATGAAAGAAGCAAAGAACCGTCTTCAGTAAAGAGGTGTTGCTTTTTGGAGGCAGCAGGCTCTGCAAATCTGGTTGATGGTCTTTGTGAGCAATGCATGTCACACAGTCTTTATGTTGACACCAGAATACTTTTTCCTCTTCTTTTGCTTGCTGAATTGCTTGTTGTTCCTTTTGATTTGACATCGTGGGGAGGTTTACTTGCTCCTAAGAGGGGCAGGAATACTTGCTGTGTTCTGTGTCCCAAGTGATAGATGAATACGTTTTGTTTCTTCTTAACACAAATACTATCAAGTCTTTAGCTGGGGAGCCTCTGCAGTGTTCTAAAAAATTGGCCTTGAATAGGCCAATGGTATTTAATGCTCCTCGAACCAAACCTTGGGAGTTCTCCTACTAGCTATTAAAGCTGTACCTTTGCTATTTGTCTTGTATAGAACATATGTTCACAGGGATAAAATTTGGAAATTGCATTTTTAGAGAAGCTGAAGTATTTAGCTTAGTGACTGATTATGTTTCTATCTACAATTTATAAACTTCCTTGTGGAAGATAATCCTGAAAATAATCCCTTTCCCTGTACCTATCTGCACTCTCAGCAGTTGCTATAAAAAAACACATGGATGACGTGACAAGAACATGACAAAAAGACACTGAGGCAGCAAAGATACAAAAACCTTCTGTGACGTCCTGCTGCTGTTGTGTGATGTTTGAACACTTGATGAATAATGGAGAGCATTTCTGAAGCTTGGCCTGCAGGAACTAAGCACAGTGCGTGCGTAGGAGCAGAGAGCTTACTCACTTCTATGGCATTCCCTCTTGATACTGTGAAGAGTTTCTATGGTATATACAGAAGGAGAATAAAGTACTTGCTATAGAATGGAAAGTTAATGACTTCGCCTTGACCTGTTCTCTTACTGACAGCTGTTGACAATATGAAATACTTTAGTGAGAATTTCAGTTTCATGTGTGTGACTGTATTCCTTCTTGCTTTATATGAAATACTCTCCTTAACTAGAAGAGGTACTTATGCACCCTAGAGCCTGAAAAGTTTTAGCAAAATTTAAGATAATAAAAAGAGAAATGCTAGGTTTACTGGCAGCAAGCAGGAGCCACCATAACAAATCAACAAAACTTGATAAAGATCACACTTAAACCAATTTACAGAAGTTTGGAGGTGTGGAAAACTGCCTGTTGAGAATCAGAATGCAGCTACAAAACTTTATATTCTTTCATGACTTACATCATTATGCAAACTTGTGTTGTTATGAAGCATTAAACCTTTGAAAATCAGGTTACCATCATAATGTAAAGTATATCAGTGAACTCAAAGACATCACACACTGAAAGTCTTTAGCTTTTTTTCATCTGCAAACTTGATTATTACAAGTGAGATTTTCAAATTAGGAAACTAAATCTCCATAAATTCCTTTGTCTTCACAGTTTAAAAGTATGAGAAAACTGATCACTACTGGAATCTGGAATTCCAAACAAGCCCACACCACTTAAAAATGTTTCAAGTAAAACAGTTTCTAAGTTCTTATACCCTGAAATACAGAAATTTTAAAATAAACCAAAAAACAAAATTCACACACAAAAAAGGTATGCCTCAGCTTTTCATGGAATGATACAAATCATAAACTAAGGTAAAAACAGAACATTGCCTTTTAACATCCCAACAGAGTCACTGTCCGTGGAGAAGACAACAAGTGGGAAAATAGGAGAAAATGTAAGCATGTAAGTTGATACATTTCTCTTATAATTTCCTTTTATCATCTGCATAAAATGCTTTTATTAAAAATGGAAGCACAGTTGAGAAAGTGACATCGTTTTGTTTGAAACTTGAGACTGCCTTTTCATCTATATACCTTCCCAAACATACGTCTCCATCAAAACCAAATAAATCCAAAGTGTAATCATAAATACTACACATCAGATTAAAAATGAAGAAATGACCAATGTTTATGCAACACATGGATTTCCACCTATTAACCATAGCATTCCTAGTGCTGACTTCTATGGTGCCTATTAAAAAAAAAAACCAAAAAACACACACAAAAAAAACCCAAAACAAACAACTAAAAGGCCATAGAACACAGGAAAAGACAACTGGATGGAAAGACAGAAGATACTTCTCTTTGGTCTTAACCCAATCTCACACCGCCATTTTAGCTAATAAGTTCGAGAAATTGTCTCCATGGTCAGCATTTTTCAGCATTTGCTGAATGTTATATATGCTCCTTTGTTCACAGTAAAACAGGCCAGCCTGCTGGTGTGGCCTTCATGCCTTTGAAAATTACATACTTTTTTCAGTGTGGCAAAGCCCTGCCTAACAAAAAAGTCTCTGAGCTAGGGATTCTCTTCAAAATGGAAAAGACCTCCATTTACTGAGTATTAAAGTAGCTACCAAAATAGTAACTACGTAGCAAGCTTGTAGAATCACAGTCATTCCAGTCTCAGCCGAAACAAGGCTGAAACAATTCAGCTCTGTGGCAGAAAACAAGAACTGCAGTTCATGGGTTGCCAACTTTTCCCCCACATTCTCTATACATTAACTGAAAACCTCATATTTCTCATTCCTTCATTTAGTTTATTGGACACTACAATATGGTGCTTCTTTGACCTCCCAAAGGAAATATAACTCCAATATTCCAGTGCCTTCACTGCTTCTTTAAACAGTTTGTCATCCACACTCCTTTGCCTGCAATACTCATAGTTACAAATCTGTGGAATGCAGTCCTTCATAAATCTCCTCTCAGTTGTTTTAGCAATCCTTCTTCCTTTATTGGTATTAACCTTTCTTTAACCTTGTCTATCTACAGATTTAGCCCCTTACTCGTGACTTCCCATAGAAAATGTCAATTTGTTTTCCATTATTCTCTCATTAAAAGTGTTCTTTTGTTTCCTTAATTTCCTTGCTGCATTAATTGAATATTTACATAGGTTCACCTTTAAATGGTCTATAATTTAATATGGTGAATCTGATTCACAACTGATAATAATATACATGCATATAATGCATGCAGTTCAAAAGCTTTATACAGACCATGTGAAGCCTGGTTTAAAGGCATTGTTTCAGATATCTCTATAAATGAAAGATGTATATGCAAATATATGATACATAATAAAGTAGCAGCAAAGACAAATATTGTATTATGATGGAGATAAGACAGAGAATATGTACCTGGCAATTGCAAATAAATAAATTCAACGCAAATTGTGTTGAATTAACCCAAATCTGAGCATCACAATGCCAGTTATTAATTAAGATCACACATAAAATAAGTCTACATATATTAAGAAACACAAAGTAAGAGCCAAAAATGTCGTAAGGCAGTTTGTGCTATAATCGCAAGTTTAAGGTATCCATGCATGACTTTATTAATTTTGGAAATAGTTGCCTGCCCGCTGTTTCTTTTGTACCCACAATGTCACATCCCTTGTTTTTTTCAGCAGCGTCCCTGGAAGCTTGCTCAAGATCTTTAGTTCAAACCTAGAATTTAACTATGCTTTTCCTTAGATTTATGTACTCTCATTTCATAGGACATAAAATACCTTTAGGCTACAATGTCATTAGGGTTTCTTTCATATGTGATGTTATAAAATATTTTTTTCATGTAATACTATGATATCAAACAAGAATAAAAAGCTGAAACCCCTCCATACTAAGTGTTACCATGTGGAGCTCATAGCGACCTGAAAAAAAGTGCAAGCAACCTTCTTGCCTATTAAGCTCTTACCTGAAATTCACTGGTCTGGACACAGCATCAAATAAAGAAATTGTGCAGGGAGCTCCCTATATTAAGATCTGATATGTCCGTGCTATAGATGCTCCTCAGTTCTCTTCTGTCGGTCTGCCTAGCTGTGAGGGCAAGGACTGTACAAGGGAGCCTTTCAATTACTGATACCTGAGCTGGCATAAAGCTGCAGAATCTGCAGTGGGCAATAAAGCTAGTGTAAGCAAGTCTGCATCCATAAATAACAGCTCAGAGTTACATATCTATGGAATACTGCTGCAGACAGATAAACCGGCTTGCTACAGCAGTAGCCTGATCCACTATGGTAATTTCTTTGCTCCTAAACGACAGTTCATACAAATGAGAACAGAATATTAATTAATATTTCCAATCTTAAAATTTAAACATTTAGAAAAACTAGCTATTCTCCACTCCCTAAATATCAAGTGTCCTAAGAATTTTTCAGTAACTAGGCTTTTACTTCAGATGATCAGATTGCACAAATTGACAAAATGGCCAACGACATTTGGAAAAACTCAAGAAACAGGTGGTATTTGGCTGTAAGAGAACAGAGCTTGTACCCTGTTCGTCTATGAGTTCCGTATGCCTGAATGTAGAATGCAGCCTGAACTCACCAAAAACCTAAACAAAACCAGCATCCACTTCTGTCCCATCTAGAAATGTTACTCTCCTTGAAGTCACAGTGCCTTATGTACAAGCATATCATAGGCAGTAAAATTATACTCAGAATGCACCTAGTGGGCAATGAATTTTGTGGAGAGTGCACTGGATGAACCATGAATCTTCTGGGTGACAGAAAGCATTTTATTTCCTTCCTTCAAGTGGCAATTTTTCCTCATCTGGTAAACAAGCAAAATGACACTGGCCTTGTAAAATGTTCTAGGGATGAGCATTAAGGAACATGATGCAAAAACTAAGACTAATGATTATTGTGGAGGAAAAAAGACATTCAAACAGCAGGAGTCAAGAAGCCTGGTTTCTCAGTCTTCATTAAATAGTGATTTCTAGGAAGTCAATAACCTTTGCCTTTTCCATGCGCTAACTAAATACTATGGGGCCATAATTAAAAGTAAAAGAAAATTAAAGCATCAGTATTTAGTAACCAAGTAGGAAAATTAAAGACTTGCTGAGAAAGTATCTAGAATGCAAAAAAGCTTCTGAGTGATTGCCCAGTGAGTGTGTTTACTGGAAACATATGGGATACAGCAGTGAAATGTTCTAAATGTGATAATATGTAGCTTTATGTTACAGCATATGAAACGCTGCAAACTAAAGTAACTAAATTACTTAGGGAGACATTATCTATCAACTTCCTCAATATTCAAAACCTATGTAGAGACTGCAGCATTGCTTGTCCCCACCGGGTGAGAGCCAAGCTGTTGATGGGAACAGATGGCTAAAAGGACAAGACTGGGAGCTTGACCACCATCTGGAATTCTCAGGCTGTAACAAGGATGGAGCAAAAACTCCACTAGCCAGACCTTGTACCTCTGTTGTCAGAGCCGCCCTTGTGCTGCTGGTGGTATCTTGATGATTCACACTTTGCCAGGCACTCTGTTCAGTGATGGCTGATCTGTAGCTCTGAGAGGAATGAAAAATGGAACATGATTAAATGCTGCTCCAAGTTGTGCCAGTGCATTAACGGGAAAGCCTTGTGAAGACTGATCTGTAATTGGATAATGGTGTGATGTCCATTTGTCATGGAATAAAGAAAGCCTAATTACGAAACAGCAGGGAGAAAACACAAGAGACCTGTTCCTTTTAGAAAGTCTGCAACCACTGAAAAAAAGGTTTTAAAATGTCATTTTGCTAGCTTCAGCAGCACTCTATTTCAAATATAGTAAAATCTATTAGATTCAGAGAACTTGTAACCATGTTAGATCTAGAAAAGTCATAGTAGGCCAGTTTCAAATAATAATATAATTAAAAAGGTCACTGCTGTGAAATAGTCAGTATTAGAAAAACACTCTTTTTTCTCTTGGCTATGGAACTGAGGTTGTAAAATCTCTGAGCTTTATGCTCATCACCAGATTTCATTCATACCCACACAATAAAATCCCTTCACCAACATGTCAAAAGTAATTTATCATATTATATTTAGCACTATTACAAATCTGTAGGATCAGTCTCCTCTCATTCGCGATTTTAAAACAGGCAGGTTTAACAGTGGCTTGTTATGAATTCATTTCAGGCTCCAGAAACTGTGTTTCTCTAGAGTGAAGCTGCATGCCTAGCAAAGCCTTCTGTACAGCCTTTGCTGATAGCCTGGCAAAACCTTTTGTCTCCTCTGCTTAAGGTTGGGCAGAGTATTGTGGGAAGTGACAGTGCAACTGATGTGCATGCTGTTAAACACAAGCTTACACAGTTTCTCAACATCAGGGCTAACTTCCTCAGCACCTCACTAATGCCTGTGGTTGAATGGTGGCCTGAACACACCGGCTTTGAGCACACTGGTGGCACAGAGCAGGCCAGAAAATGTGGCTTTCAGCCATGTGATTCCTCTGGTTTATCAGTCACTGGTTCTGTTTTTTTGTCCTGTGGGTGTTCTTGAAGACGTGGCAGACATTAAGACTTGTTTTGTCTTTCAGTAATCAAATGTTCTCCTCTTAAGTCCCCTGCAGCATGCAACCATTGCAGGTAAGGCTATGCTGCTGTAGATGTTGTCCCTATATAATAAGGCTTAACACAGACTACTTATATGGGCTTTTTTTTTAATTATTATTTTTTGCATGTTGAAGCTCTGGTGGCAGACATTTGCAGAACTTTGACATGTTTGCCTAGAAGACTAGTAAATGTCCACAAAATTTAGAAGCTCTTGGCTAACAGCCAGGGCTAGAAGAGGGAAATGCTCATGCTTCTCTAGCCTATAGCCAGAAACACCATCGGTGGGCAATGAGACAATGCTAAGGGTGTCTAAATTCTCAGACCCATACTGAGAATATCTTTGTAGCCCTGTCTGCAGCAACAAAAATCAGCTTTGCTTACTTTTTTCTCAGAACCCTCAGCCTGTAAATATCTTGGAGTCTTTTCTGAAGGAAGGTACTGTGTGCACTTAACAATAATTACATTTTCTCTGCTAACAGCTATTTACAATCTAGGTTGTCATGCCATTAAGCAGTAACAATCAAGGAACAGAGCATTTCCTAGGAATTAGTGGCTGGCTGAGCAGAGTTTAAAGCCTGAGGTACAGCCAGAGGCTATTAACTCCAGCTGGTCATTAAAAATCCTTCGGAAATACCTTGCTCTAAGGTCAGTATTACTGTTAAAACAAATGTAGGCAGATGGATTTATTTCATGGGTTGCATTTTCAGTTGGTATGCACAGGGCTGTTCTACAGAATTTACACCTTCTTAACATTAACCAGCCAATTACTTGAGTCACTTCTCAGCATTCTAGTCATACAGTTTGAGTTATGCTTGTTACGAAAAACGGAAGAAGAACACTGACAACTTTCAGATCAGTTCATCTGATTATCATTTCAGATCTGCTGGCAGGCATAGGATGCTTTTTGCCTACCAAAGAAACAAACCCAAGAAGTTTCACCAAGAAGTTCATCAAGTTCACCAAGAAGTTTAGTACTCCATCTTCTCCTTATTATCTGGAATGTTTGCCCAAAGACATGATCATTCAGAATACCAGCTGGCCAACAGGCCAAAATGAAAATTTAACACAGGCAGGATTTTATAGGGTTTAACAAGAGCCTATAAATAATAAACAATTCCATTTAAAACATCTTCTGAGGAGACTGTAGTAGCAAAAGAAGAATTCAAGAAAGTACATTTGGAATCAATTTTCTGGAACAGAAAAGGAGTGTTCAGTGGGAGTATTTCTGTTTGTAAGTGGAGATGGGCACAGTTTGGAATAAAACAGGAATTGATTTAAGGTCTACAAACTACTGAATAATGCTTGAAACTTAAATGTCCAATAGGTCACATCTGTCAGAACAGTCATCCACACATAGCTTTATATTTTTTAAAAAAATATTTCAAAACCCAAAACCAAACCACAGTAAAAACATTGTCATTGAAATATTGCTATTGCTGCTGGGACAAAAAAAGGAAATTCAGGAAGTTTAGCAGAAAATACTATTCTTTACTGTTTTATGTGTTTGTACTGTGATAACATAAATAAGCCCAGGTATAGATAAAGCTGAAGCCTCTCACACTGCCAGTTCTCTGACAGCTGAGTCTTTTATCTCACTACTGATTTTCAGACTAAAAGATAACTCACTTAAAACTTCGGAGCTTGATTGATGCATAAAACCAGTTCTGCTCTTGTCAAATGACAGATTTTTATTTTACCAGAATTTAACTCTGTGGGTGATTACCTTTAGGTGGAGGTGACAGGGCTTTGAGATTTGACTTCACCACTTCTAATAAGATGAAGGTAAGTATCAACACGTCCCTCTCAACTACTGTTGGAATCATTATGAGTAGATGGGGAAGTTTCTAAAGCCAGTCATCCTGCTGGGCAAACTGTTTCAGCAGTGAAAGGAATTATTTTCTTAAGGTACTCAGAGCTGTAGAGTGAACGCTGATTCCAGCAATCCTGAAAATGTCCTGTTGTACTACAAAATGTTGTATCATTTCTGCTGAAATACTCTTCTATTTGCTTGCATTGCATATGCATATACAGACCCCAACAGATGTTTCATCCTAGATTAAGATTATTTCCACTGGCGTATGGGTTTCTTCTATTTTCCTCTCAAAAATGTTTCAACACCACAACAATGTGCGTATGTGTTACCTTAAGGCTTCTAAATATCCCAAATCTGACCTCCACTGAGGTTCGTAGGATACAGAGCAAGTCCTAAGACACAAATGCTGCAAACAGTTACACATCTGCTTAATTTTACAGACTGAGGAGTTAGGCACTTAGTAAACATTTGCAATATTGAAGCTTAAGTATTTTTATTGTAATATATTAAGCATATAGGAGTATGCTTATATCCCTCAACTGTACTGTCTGTTAAAATGTAAATTTTCCCTCTCAGCCACCAAATTCTGATAGCAATAGCTGAATGAAATCCATGAAGTCAGACTCCCAACCTGAATTCAAGGCAGTCTAAGAAATGCAGATTTTTCCAACCAAAAAAAAGGTGGTTCCCCAGTTTAGGCTGAAATAGTTGCAAACTGAAATAGTTGCAAGGCTGGGCATGAATTATGGACTTCTATACACTGTTTGAAAATCAGTGCTTTTAATGTAAGAGACCGTGTGTATAAAACAAAATTTTGTCTTTCTAAATGTGCTTTCGAGATGAAACATCCACCCCTCCGACATTAACTGGATAAGTTGCAGCAGTTACAGTGAAAGGATGCCAAGACTAAACTATTTACTTAAAGGATTCCAATTTATCCAAGCACCAAATGGTTTAAGTCTCTCAACTAGACAATTAATAATAAAACCACTATTCCAAAACACAATTTAGCACCCCAGATGTATACCCGAGTTTAGCAGTATCTGATTGTCCAACATGTTGCACATTGCTCTGAACAAAAATTTCTCACCAAATGGATAGCTTCAATCCTGAAATCCATATCAGATGTTCAGGAGGTATACTGGCAAAAGATTCAAATGCCTCTAGGTTTTAAACTGCAGCTTATCTTCCTGTGGACAAATACTTGAAAAAAAGAGAAAAGCTTTGAAATTATTTTTGTTTTCACTGGAGTATTCCAAGAATTAACATTTCTTCATATTTGTCAGGTTTTTGGCAGACTTCTTTCCTTGCGAGATTAGCTAGCTGTCACTCAGCTGGGCAGAAAATGCATTTCTCCTGAACCAAACAGTTGCATCAAAATAAAAGGAAACCTTCTTGTGGCACTACAACTTAGAATTTATTATTTCTACATCCCTGATACCCATTTAGAGCACTACACTCAAGTGTTTCTTTTTTTCTGTGGACAGAAGGGGAAAACGAGGGCAAACGCAAGTAAAAATCCAAGTGAAAAACAGAAGTGAACATATATAAGCAATATGGGCATCCAAAACGGAGTGCTGGAAACAGAAGCAAACAAATTTCTGTGTTTTCCTAAAAGAGATACTGTCACTGCAGCAACTTTCAGAAGTCACAGATCCTAGTAAGCAACATCCATCAAATTCAGTTCACAGTTCTGAAGTCAAGCCAATCAAAATGGTAGATGTTCATGTGATAATGTGGTTAGATTCCATGAAGGATTAAACTAATGTATGCCCTAAATTCCTAGGTCTTACTGCAATGCCAGAGCCACTATGATGATGCCCAGAATAACAATTTGGATGCATGCCTTCCAGAAAGATGAGTTACTGAAGAGAGTATACATGTCATGGAATCAGCATTTCAGGGGGAGAGCAGCTCACCCTCTGTAACAGGATTCCAGGTATACTTTTATTTATTCCCAGGGTCTTCCTCAGATCCATCTTCATTTGATCTCATGTACCATAAAGATACTGAAGAGAACCTAACAGAGGTGCTTTTGCATAGACTCCTTGAATGTGTATAAATTGTTATATATAGCAACATACAAAGTTGTACATTTCATAGAGGCAATGTCTTCTTCCAGTATCTTGCAAACACCATAGAATTTCGGATTGCCTATGCTCTGGAGCGCTGTACGTCATTGTCCCTTAGCTACGACAACAAACTGCTTAAATGGGCATGTACCTAGACATAACATTTTTATCAGGGGGTGTGGGAAGGAGGACCAGTATTGTGGCTCTGTTTCTACTGATCCAGTGAACACCCTTTTTTAGCAACATGTTTTGCAACACATATGAAGCTCAGGAAATAAATACCTGACCAGACTACATGATCTAAGGACTTTGCATGAGCATAAATCCTGCTATCGGATTTCCACTTTCACTTCAGCTCATCTCATCTCAGCTAGCTAAAGAAAAACTTTCCTCAGTGCTTCCGTCTGAGCTACTAAACATGGAACTTTCCTTCCACGGAAAATCACAAGAGAATTAAAATCCTGATACCAATACAGAAGAGAGTTTAGATCAAGTTTAACCGTATGAAGCTAGGAGTCACACTTTTTTTTATTAGTCTAAAAGATTATAGTGCTGGTCTATTTTACCAATTTTCTACTTATAGGAACACTCAAAATCCTTTTGTATTAAACCAGCAGTAAGCTATTTATAAAAATGTAATGACAATGAGTTAATCCCTGAAAGCACTGAGGTAACTAATCCAATAATGATACTATAATATTTTGTTTCATATCCTGTAAGGGACAGATCACAAATCTATGTTTTCCATTAGAGTGGCAGAACAAATCTTAATAAAAGGCCTTCCTTATGAAATGTGCTTCAACTCAAAGCTCTCTGGAGAAAATGCTCTGACCCTATAGTGCCATTTAAGAAGATCATATTGGATCAAAGACCCACTGGGATATGGAGCGTCTGTGGTGGATGAAAGGCTTAGATTTTGTCAGTTATTGTAAGATATAATAATAAAAGAATGGGAAAGGATTCATGGCACACAATAAATAAGATGTGTAGGCACTTTTAATTTTAACAGAGTAAAGAGCCTTTCAATATCCGCATTTCATGTAAATTACTACTATCCATTATGATTTTTGTGTCTTTTCAAGTGACAATACAGCTTCCTCTGTTCTCCCAACAATGCAGCACTGGGTGAGAGTCTGAAAACACAGAGCAGCAGTTAAAACAGACGAATAAGTATTGAATTTAAGCCATGATTTACAATGGTGAATGTTTCCAGAACCCACTTCCTTTGGAACAAAATATAGCAAGAAAAAAAGGAAAAAAAAGCTTTGATAGTTCTTTCCTACTTCTGTAGGGTGGAACAAAGGGGCCAGCATCCAACAGAGAAAACATAGCTGAGTTCTCTGTGCTCCTGAAAATTTGGTGACCTATTTTGGTGCCTCAGCAAAATGGTGTAATCCCAAAGAGGGCCACAGGATAAACCAGAGCCTTAAGGGATTTGTAGGAAGGCAAAATTCCCTATCCATTTGTCACAATTCCACAGTGCCACTTTCTGTTGTGGCTTTTTGCTGCTTGTTTTTAAGTGGTATTTTGTTCTCAAAGCTTCAGAGCAACAAATGTTCAAGATGCTCACTAACTTGGTGAGAAGTTTTCTTTGATGGTAGGTGTACATCCTATGAATTTGCAGGCAGAATTTCTGAAGTTAAAGAATATCTTTAATTGTCTGCGTATTCTTAGCAAGGTTATACTCACAGTGACAGCTTATCAAAAAATCACATTTGCCTTTTAAGTCCTTCTTTATAAAAAAGCTAAAAATTATGAATTTAATCTTGAAATAAGAACGTGGTTTTAGCCAAAACAGGAAAAAAAATATAAAATCCATTCTTCCCTGTTGGTGATTTTAGTGTAGCAGAATTTTGAAAGAAAAGGATCTAGAACAACACTGGCCCCCCTGTTTTGAGGTTTTTTGTGTCATTGAGAACTATGTAACAAATGACAGCAAAGTGGGCAAAGCATCAACTGAAGAACATTTGTAAGAGGTTATAGCCTCCAGTTTGCCATCACAAGACGCCTTTCAGTTCTATAAGCTGCAAGTTCATTACTTACCCCTGTGATGGTGGTGCCTTTACACAATGTCCTAATCTTGTATATTATTTATAATTACTATTATTGTAAGGTAGGACTCTTAAATATGATATTTGGACTGAGGAAGCCATAACTATTCCGTGCATTTATTGAGTATTTTACAGGGGCTGATTTCTTTTGATGAAAACAATTTTGATGATGTTGTATTATATTTTAATCACAATTGCATTTTTTTTCCTGTCTGTTTTGTGCAGTATTTCATTGGTCTGACACAAAGTTCATGACTGTTTTAAGGTTTTGAATATTTAAAAGTGCAGAAGCTGGATTTCTTCCTGAGCTCTGTGGGTTTCATTCATTTTTCTTTACATTTTCATTGAAAACCCCCCATTTCCCACTGATCCACACTTCTCGCTCTTTCCAAGCCACCAGCCCATGTTCCCATCTCACAAGTCCCCTACTCCTTCTAACCCATCCTCTCCTGACTCAGGCCCCTTTTACCCTTTCACAGCCAAATCCCCAGCTTCCCAACACCTCCCAAATCTTCCTTGTCACTGCCTGAACACAAAGATGGGCTTTCTTTCCCAGCTCCCAGGGCTGTTCAGGGAATACTGCTGCTGCTGTCCACAATTCAGACCCAGACAATGCCCTTTCTGGCACTTTTCTCCCCATCTGCCACCCTCTTACTGGCTTTCATGGCTAGCCAAGTCCATTCGCTCTTTCATTTCTTTTTGACCAGAGTGCAGGGATTGAAAAACATACACCAAGACACATGTTTTGCAAATCCCCACAGAAAAGCCAGGAAAAGCCAGCAATGACAGCCAGACTCCCAGCTGTCCCGTACATGATGGCTTCCTATACACCCCTACTGTAACGCTTCTTCATGAGAGCTTCCAGAGTCTTTGCTTTTTCACATAGTTAGCCTGTTAGGTGGCATGTGAGGAATAATATTGTGGTTATTAGGGGGATGTATGTTCTCTGGAACAGGAAAAAAGTGTCTGCTGGGCCGCAGCCCACCTCTGGGTCTGACACACAATTTCAATGGGAAAAAAATCAAGCGTTAGTCCAAGTATCTGTGCAAAGAAGACCTTAAGGGAAAGACACTTTGAGGCCAGAGAAAATAATTTTAAATGACCCAGTGGAGTGTCTTCAATTCAAACCCTTTTTCTTCTATTAGATGTACATTAAGGAAGCTAACAAGACCATTTCCAGTAAGTCAGTACCATTCCATTCTGCTTAATCCTACTTGTGCTCTGAAGAAATGAATCAAAACAACACAAGTGTGGAAAGAAGGTCTAAAGACTCCCATAGTATGTAGGACAGTGCAGAAGAAAATTTTATAGGAAGTCAGTGAAGCCAGCCTCTAGACCAAAAAAACCACTTGTCTGGAGCCTCTTCTTCTAAGTTTCCCTTCAGGAGTCTGCCAAACAACAAAAATTAAAGCAGAAACACAAAATGAAGCAATGTATACTGGGAACATCAGCCCCAAGAAAATTGTGAAACCCCAGGTGCAACTTCCTGCATTTTGGAAGTCTTTTAAAACATTTCAGGACAAAAAAGCACATGCAAAAATATAAGCCTACCTGGTATTTATCTTGGACCTGGTGCTAGAATAACTTGCCAGTAGCAAATTCCACACACTGAAAACCACAGTTCTCACTACACACTTGCATGTTTCCCATCATATACACTCACACACATACAGACACACACACGTTGCATAGAAAAACATTCAAAAAGCCAGCATCAACATTATAAAAAATATCCCCCAAAGCAAGTTATCACCTCCCCTATGAGTAGGAACACTGGGCTCTTATGCTCAGCATCCAGGCACAGCCAAGCCTCCCTTATCCAGCAGAATGACACCCCTCGTCAGTTTACACTAACTTCAAATGCACCCTTTAAATAAACTTTTGTGAGTCCTCCCACATGGACTCAGGTGTAGTTCTCCCATTTCTTTTTCTGCTGCTTCCTTTCACTTTCTACTGTACGGCTCACTGGCTTTTTTGCTTCACTGTGTCTCAGCATCCCTTCACTCTCCATCTATAAAGGCAAGCAAACAAGCACCACAGCGTGTGTGTGTGTACTACTGCATGCAGAATACCCAAGTCTTGTGTTGCCACACTGAACCAAGCCTCATTATCATTAGTAGCAAACCTCAAAATTTCTTACATGTATTTTTATCAGTTGTAGCACACATCCTGTTTCTAAATTTCTAAAGCAACTACTTTAGTCCTTACTTAATTTTTCCAGCTTGAATAGTCCCAGCTACTCACTGTGACTGTGAAACAAAGGACTTAAATGTTCAAAGGATCAGAGCCCATATCACTTTTTGTCAGGAGAATCTTGAGTTTTCTGTAATAGCATTTTTTCTGCTAAATGTGTTTGATATAAAAGACTTGTCTTTCAAAAATGTAAAACTCTCCATTACACTCATGTAAAATCTGAATCATAAAAATATTTGTGAAACACATGCACAAAGCAGAGAAAGAAAACAAAGAAAACAAAGAAACAAAAGAAAGAGGTAGTAATTTCCCAGGGAACAAGCTATCTCTGAGAGGATTCCTAGAGAGGTTTCAGTTTGGGAATTTCTCCCGTCAGCCCAGCCTCAAATTTGTACTGTCTTACTGGTGCACAAGAGATCTTGTGCTTCCACATCACCTGTTTTCGTTGGCTTTTTGTAACAACTCCACTCAAACTGCATACTGCGGATATCACTGGGCATAGCTGCATTCACCAGCTAACCACGAGCCATGCTAGATGCCACACTAATCTCCCCATGAGTATGTGCAAGATGGAAAGCATGAAAGAGGAGGGGCAAAGAGAGAAAGAAGTGTTGTAGCTGCAAGTAAAATTATATATTTAAATAAAATTAAAAAAAAGAAAGAAAAAAGAAAAAAGAGCTATTTTCCTGCAGAGGTTCGGTTCCACAGAGGTAAAGGGTGCAATCTAGGTTGTTTACACTTAGGTTACAGCAATTTTCTTGACTTAAAAGGGTTTAGAATATTTACACAAAAGGAAAATAAAAATGTAATAATTTAATACAGAATGGCCAAAACAGAACACAATTATATTACAATAATGAGAGAAAGACAATGTAATGGCAGCGACCTGTGAGTCCAGGATTAAGGTTCACAAGCATATTGCAGCATAGCTCTTCTGCATGTCTTGTATGGGTGCGAGACAGGTCACTTCCACAACAAAACCCTCTGCTTGTTGGTTTTTCTTGTGCAGCTTTCAGTTGCCTGCAAAGTCTGAAGCTTTCACATCCTGAAGTATCTGAATCCACTCCAGAAGTCTGAGGGTACCACCGACTAAATTATGATTTACAGTCTGAGGGGGAAAAAATACCCCAGATTTCTTTACTTGATTCTCACTCTTAGCTATGGGTATCTAGATCAAGTATGAGCTGGAGACTCTGTGGCCAGAAATCCATTTACCTTTTGTAGTCAATGGCAGCAGGGGGACACCTCTGCAGGGGTGACTTACTGTGCCTAAGTTAACATACTGTAGATTAAAGGCAGGGTGTGAATAGCATAGCTAGGACCACACTTTTCACTGTACATTCTATGGAACAAATCATGCAAAATTTAATACAAATGCAGATTTATCTGTGATTAATCCCACCAAAGGCAATTTAAAAGAAATATTTGCTTACGGCTCTTAAACACCCTTGCTGATTCATAGCTTATTCTCATCACATTTGGCAGGAATTTCCATGCTCCATGTACGCTTATTTCAATAACAAAATGTTTAAATGCTCTTAACAGAGTAGAACGGCTCCAATTGGAAGGGACTTACAATGATCATCTAGTCCAAATGCCTAACCTCTTCAGGGATGACCAAAAGTTAAAGCATGTTGTAAGGACATGGTGCAAATGCCTCTTTTTAAGGCACTGACAGGCATGGGGCATCGACCGCCTCCCTAGGAAGCCAGTTCCAGTGTTTGACCACCCTCTCAATAAAGAAATGTTTCCTAATGTCCAGTTGGAACCTCCCCTGGCACGGCTTTGAACCGTTCCCACACGTCCTGTCACTGGATCCCGGGGAGAAGAGCTCAGCACCTCCCTCTCCCCGTCCCCTCCTCAGGAAGCTGTGGGGAGCAATGAGGTCACCCCTCAGCCTCCTTCTCTCCAAGCCAGACAAACCCAGAGTCCCCCGCCGCTCCTCACAGGACATGTCTTCCAGCCCTTCCACCGGCTCCGTTGCCCTCCTCTGGACACATTCCAGGACCTTAACACCCTTCTGAAACTGTGGGGTTCCTAAAGAACCATAACCAGCTAATGTGTAAGTCCTCATTAGTTCATGGGCTACTGATTCAATGGACTGTAACAGTTTGGAGCATTACAGTCTATTGCATTAGACAACATCCATTGAAATTTGTTTAAACTGAGGTACTATCTAATTAATTGGGAGACCTATTTATAAATGAGATTAAAGCTTTCACAATCTGCTTAAAAGCAGTTTTTGCCCCCATATATACTTTTCCTCAAAATTATGCTGAAATGCCTGACAATAGCATAGAAGTGCAGAGTGAAAAGTTTAATTAACTAAATAAGGCAATATTAAGTAACTTAGAGGAGCTGGACACCACAGGTTATGTATTGGTTATTATTTTTAGCACTTATATGCTCAGTGATTAGTTATATTCATACACAGATCTGTTTCCTCACTTGATTCAGTATGGACCAGACTGAATGAAACTATAAATGCACGTTATTCACAGAGCTCGTGCCATGGATAATTTTGTTTCATTCATTTAGTTTCACAAGAACTTTGTTGGCAATTTTTTTCAGATTTTGAGAAGACAAAAAAGTGAACAAAAAAAGCCTCCCCCTGCCCTTTATGCCAGGTAGAAAGCTCTATACTACTCACTCCAAAATGAAAAGTTTTAGCTGTGTCTCAGATGTCACCTGACAAATTGCATAAGTGTAGCTGTACAGTAACACCATCCCTTACTCTTCACAACCATTTAACGTTGAACCTATCATGTCTTCTGAAATGTTACAAAATGGTACAGAAGCATATTACATTGGCTCTTAAGTTAAAGTAAATAAAGTAAGTAAATGCTTTTAAGTTAAAAATAACTAACCTACTTTAAATGACTGCATAATAGGGAAGCAATAAAGTGAAAGAAGGTTTGAATTCTTTTCCAGCAAATGCTAGATATTTGGGGTGAAAGTGGTGAATTTCCTATTCGGTCCAGTTATTCTACTGGGTAGAAATACTATCTTTTACCTTTATTAGTCTTAACAACTAATAAAATAGCTGGTACCTTGTTTGATGAGAAGAAATAACCATTTGGCTCAGAGGGGTAAACTAATTATGTATGGGTTATATGTTCAGTAACTAAGAAAGGGTAAATAGGCATTTTAACCTCAGGATTAAATCCAGCCATCTCAAAGGTCATGTCACCCACGTTTGGCGATGTGCGGAGTCACATATACTTCCAATAAAGCCTCCGTAGTGCACGAGCAGCATTCTGTGGTGACAGGTTCTCCTAAAGGAAGCCTCCCACTTGAGAGCCCTACCAAGATCTGGCAAACCAGAGAGGTACAACCTCTTGTCTTCTGTGCAAGACACATCTGCCACAAGGGAGAGGAAGAGAAAAGATCTCCCTTCAACAAAATAGCATAAGCTGGGAAAACGAAGCACAATAATACTCTTCCTTTGAGTCCTTTCTAGTTACCAAATAGTTCTTGTTTAATCCCTTTCCCTTCCCTTCTCTTTGGCTATCTAGATATTCCTCCATACAAGTCTATTCCCCAAGATAAATTTCAGAACAGAAAATCCAGGGTTGCTAGACCGGACACAACCAGAAACAGTAATATCAGTCTTACCTAGGTGTTGAAATACATTTGCAATACCATTTTGGGTCTCCTAAATCAGACGGTGGAGCTCTCCCTCTTCCAGAGCACCCAGGGACTCTCGCTTCTGCAAAATCACTTTTCAAACACTTCAGGGGTCTTTACCCCTCAACAGATGGGGAAACCCACCTATTCAACGCACCCATGCATGAAGCCTGGCCCCTGCATCCCAGCCCTTCCTCTTCAACCGAGGTGGAGCCCTCCCTTGCCTGGGAAGCAGTTTCCAACCTTCAGCTTCCAGCCCTCCTCCTTCCCAGCCACGTCTTAGAGCCTTGCTACCCAGCAGGTTTCACATGGCTGCAGCGTCCATAGGCAGCTGGGGACCTGCAAACTCAGCCCCACTGCAAAGGTGTGAGCTCAAGGGATGGAAAGACCAGCCAGAAAGGCCACGGGGTTTTGTGCTCTGTTGTGCAAAAGTGTTTCTCCACCGTGTGAATGTGTTGAGGTCCTAATTCAAATTAGCCGACTCGGAGATGCAGCAGGTCCTGACTGGCAGCTTGAGTTAAGCCTGGAGAAGAGCCTGGGAGGATGCTCTGATTAGCAAAACAGAGTGTGCCATGCTGCTTACGGCAAGCTGAGTTATAGCACATTCATTAACCCAAGCGAGATAAATTCTTTCCCATTGCAGCCTAAGGGTAAGGCTACACCAGTGGCAAGGAGGTACAGCTGCCATGGCAGCAGAAACACTAGTGCAGTTACAGCTGTTAAAAATGAGGGTGGAAATGTTGCTAAGAAAAGCTATTGTAGGGTGGTAAGTGGCCTGGACACCACTGCAAACCACCACAAATCTCAGGTAGAGATCTCTTTTGCTTACATCGTATCCACAAGGGGCAGAATGATTTTTACAGTACCAAGTATGCCAGGATATAAATTAATCTTTTTCGTCAAAGCAGCAGTACTGCTTCATTTTTGTGATTAACTAGCTGCAATTAACCATGTAAAGTTAAACTGGGCATGTATTTTTTTAAGCCACTCGGGCTGGGTAGTGCAGTTTCCTGGCATGCATCCTGTTCCAGCCGTAAGGTTCAACATGTCTGCAACAAAAAGGACAGGAATGATTAAATGGAGTAGGGAAGTAGTAATTGTTCTCATTACTTGCAGCAGCCATTAAAAGTAATTACAATTTGGCAATGGCGGTTTTCAGATATAAACAGTCGGTGCCTCAAATGCTCATTGGGAGTGAAAGTTAACAAAAATCCAACACCTGTTCATACATCAGTGCTGCTGCAGTTTAGCAGCATGCAGCATTCCTGAAGCTGTTAAATACATGCATTATGCCAACAAAAATTTGGCCACGTTTACTTAAGGCCTGAATAAATATGACCAATCTCTTGACAAAAATCTGATTAAGGTCTTACCTGAGGTTAGTAAGACTGACAGCAAAACCAGCCATTCATAAGGAATCTAAACATGACAAGTAATGTAAGGTAAATAGCTATCATTGACGCAAAATTGAGTTTTTAAAGAAAAAATCCTGTGTTCTGACTGTCAGAATGCATTGATTTATTCATATGGTTTCCAGTCCTGCAAATGGAGCTGCTCCCATGGATGGCTGGGCACAAAAGACAGTCAATGAACTGAGCTAACAGGAGACTTTAACGACCACTGTTCTCATGGGCTGTAACCCACTAAGGCCAAATCTGCAACGTGACTCACTGGCTAGTCCTGAGGATCTGAAGGACAGCATTTTCAGTAGCAAAAAACCCACCCTTTTTACCTGTATTTTTCTCTTTTCTGGTATAAACTCCCAGAAAACGTAGAATAAAAAGCTGTATTTGTATTTGTATTTCCTCCAACCATGAAAAGGCTGGATTATAAATTATCCTAAGACATGTTCAGGCTTTTTGTTTATGAGAAAATTAGAAGACTCATGACAAAATCATCTAAGGGTTATAGGATAAAGTAAAGGATTGATGGCTCCATGGTGCTTTGGTAGATGCTCAGCAGACTGCGTTTGCACAGGACAAAATACACTGAGGTTTATGATGTCCGTGAGTTCAGACAGGTGTTGCTACTTACAGCCCTCACCGTGCTGCCCACAGTATCCTCCACTCCTTCCCACGCAGCGCTTGCGCAGGGCACTGGGACCTGCACCCTGGCACGCGGTCACTAGCACGCTTCCTGGAAGGAGTTTTCTCAAGGGCCTCCCTTCTTAAGGAGCACTAGTAATTTTCAGAACTCCACATTCATTTGTTTTTTGTTCCACATAGTGAGAAGAACGGTCTACTTCTCTAATCCAATTTAGGGAGCAATGATAGAGATGGAAAAAGATGAAGAATTTCCCCTGACTTCTACGCAGAAATAACCCATACGTAAACTGCTTCACCCAAGGGTTCAAAGTCTACATGGAATGTTTCATTCAGAGTGAGAACGAAAGCTATAATCCAGTCCTAAACCCACGCCCGAGACACAACAAGGGTAGCGGAATCAGCAGACAAGCACCAGTGTGTTACCATGTAGACAGAATTTTAGAGTTGGCTCCTGCTCCAAAATGGGCAAATCTGGATCTCCACAACATCCTGAATATTGAAACATCCCAAATTCATGCCCCAAATCAGAGTGACTGCATGGCTGTATCTGCACAGCTGACCCACAGTATTCTATGACCAGAATGAAGAAGCGGTCTCATAAACAACCAAATCCGTAACCAGTAAGTTATAGTATTTTTTTATTCATGTTAGAATGTCTATCAGTGTTTGAACATTAATATTTAGAGAGTTTGTACAATTTCCATTCAAAGTTTAAAATGAGAACCACACTAGATCACAAATGGTAACTAAAAGACAATTCAGAATCGTATGAATATTCACACTCTCTTTCTCTCTTAACACTGTTAAACACTTTCTTTTCTGCCAGGGGGTTTACAAGGAAAGGTGTGCACCGTAATCGTATCTCAGCAGTGTTCCAAAACATAATGGTATCATCATTACATATAAACTCTTTAAAAATATACTTCTGTCAAAAGACTTGATGGCTACTATGTACACTACAAAAATAAATTTTCATATAAATAAATTATATGGCATAATTTTATCTTTGTAACTGAAATGACACAAACCCACTCCTACCAGAACAGGCAGGCAATGAGACCCAGTTTGAATATTTTTTTTCCTTTTAACTCCTTATGCTAAAAGCTACAATGAGTCCTTAATGTAAATGTTATATACTCTTTCCTATTTAAAATTAGTAAGCACTCTATACAAATAAAAAACCATTAAACAGTAAAAACATAGCTGTAATAGTGTTTCCAATGGAAATAAAATCCCTGCATCTTGTTTGTTATAAACTGGCATGACAAATACTGTAAGAAAACATTCTTATGATACAAAAATATAAATATCACCCATGATTAAAAAAGTTAAAAAAACAAAACCAAAACAAATGTTGCCAGCCACTGAGTTCTCCCTTTGCCAATGTGACTATCGGACAAGAAGGTCTACACTGCGCACGAAGCAGCAGACAGCTCACCCACACACAAGCACGCCAGAGGACCTGGGCAGGGGCAGGTGGGACACGCCACAGCTCGCCCTGGCCCCCTTTCCTCCCAGGGAAGAGGAGGGAGCAAGGCAGCCTGCAGCGGTGCCAGTGGGAGCCCTGCCGACCTCTGACACGGGAGCGCACATGCTTGGCGGTCGAAGGCAGCTTCCAATTAGTATCATACAGTTTTGTTGCAGAGTTTGTATGATCTGAGGTCACTATGCTGCTAGTGCTAAATTGGGGCCCTTCGACTTTTTGTCATTAAGAGTTCTCATGTTAGACAGTGAACTGGACCAGTAGGCAGTTGCGACATTAACCCTTAGTGTGCATCAAAACAGTAGCTTATGTAGCACGGGAATGACACCAGGCTCTCGCCACCTGCTCTTCGAGCGTTCACATTGGACATCTGTAAACAAGTGCCTCATATCAAAGTGTTTTCAAGTGAGCAAAAAAGACATGGAAATTTGTGCATTCTAATTATCCCCATTAGTTATGCTGGCAAGGTCTGCGGGCAAAGATAGACTCCCTGAAGCCACTGGAGAAAAACACTTTCCCATCCAAAAGTTGGCCACTGCTGTTCAGGCATCATACTTAAAGAAAAGCCTCACCACTGCTGTGTTTAGAAACTGACTGTGTGTATTTGGCTCTGAATACGCAATTGAACATCTACCTGCTCTAAAAAACAGCTTGGGGAAGGGCAGAAAAAAAGATGAGACAAAGACAGAGAGAATGAAAACTTCTGTTATTTAAAGTTAAGGTTCTCCTTTCTTAGTTTGTTTCCAACTGGTACACAGATTGTAGTGTTTTTTCAGACCCTTCACCTGCATCAATCCCCCTTTAGTTTAAAAATAATAATAATACAAAAAGCTAAATTAGTTTCACAAAGAGATCCCAGTTTAGCTGTTTTAATTAAAAGTGCCAATGCAGCATGGGAAAACACAAACAATAGAGAAAAGAACATCTCAGGCCCTACGTGTCATTACAGTCCTGGACCCATCTGAAAGCCATTTATATTTTAAAAGTGAAAATAATCTTTTTTATCCTTCCATTTGACTTCTATCACTTACTATTAACTTCCTGCCATGCAAATAAGGTGACCAAAGATACTGCTTTCAATGCTGTAAGGACACAGCTAAGCTATGGCTCACCATCAAACAACTCAATTATCCAGCTTCTAATGCCACTCCTAGTTAACAGTATTCATATCAAAATAAGGCATATGCTCAGTGAATTTCTATAACCACCAGCACCTCTCAATATTCAGCACCTTTGGAAGTGAAAAAATAATGGTTATAGTGTTTGCACTTACCTGGCACCTTTTGCAAAAACAAAACCAAAACAAAACCTCAAAGCACTACATGAATTAAGCCTCATGACATTCCTGGGAGGTAGGTAAGTGTAATTACACCCATTTTACAGAATGAGAAACTGAGGCATGGAGCATTTAAGGGACTTGACCAAAGTCATGTGAACCAACTCATTAAGGCTGTGGGAAACTGAATCACAACCCCAAACATCAACTCCCTGTTTTCTTCTATTTTAGCCGGGCCTTTGATGATGGCACTCTATGGTATATACTGGTAAACACCAATGAAGTTTTCTCTAGTGCCTACTACCAGGGAAAGCCAGACTCGCATCAGCATCAGTGGGTTTATAAGCCCACAAAGTGTTACCATACAGTAAAAGAGAAACTACAGCACACCAGGAACATGCACACAGAAGCATGCATGCTTCCAGATGCACATGTGGATACACACAGCAAAACAAAACCTGCACATAGCTAAATCTATTTAAGCCTCCCAGATTAACTTGCTTTTCTTCATATCTGCTTATTTTAAAAATTATCACGCATAGCGTGTTTGAAAGTTAACAGTAACATTTCATACTACCACAGGGTTGTGATACGCAAATTTAAAATATTTTAAACAGACATGTACCTTTAAAAAAAATCCTATTACATAAGCAATATTTGCATAGAATTATACAAGTAAATTATAAAATATTTAAGCAGCAGCAACTTATGCTGAAATTTAGAACTAGATTAAGCTTAGTTGTGGCACAGAGATCAATGTACCAAAAGTACAAAACGCACACAATATTGTCCCCATTCTATTGCCAAAGGGCAAATGACTCCAGATTATACTACTTTACATTGTTCTTTTGTATATTACATATGTGTACATCTTTTAAATACTTAAAAGAAATATTTAACAAAATAATACAATAGGTTACAGTAACAGTGAACTGTTGTCCTGATGCAGCATGTCCTTTTCTACAACTTCAAGCAGTTCTTCTCTTCAAGCAGTTCTGGAAATACAGTTTTCCATCTTTGGCCTCTTCTTTGCTTCAGTTATTACCCTTTACAAATAAAGAGAGAAGGAAAACAAACAGTCACTACACTTCAAGAAAAACAAACACATCAAGCTAATCCAAAGCTCATTTCATGATTCTTGGGGTTACAGTTAGCAGTCAGGAAACATCGGCTCTGCTTTCATCTCAGTCATGAACTTCCCAGTAAAGAAATACTGATGCCAATTAAAAAAATGCAGACGCTTTAATTTCCGAGTTCCCAGCTTTAGAAACCGGCGACAAATTCTGTCAAAACCAATGAACACTTCAAGGAAAAATACGCTACATCAAATACTACGCACAGTTAAGAATCTCATACTACCACGCGGTTCAGCCCCAAAAAGCTGAGCCCAAGTATTTCCTTATTCTAAGGATACTATTGCTTACCATATTTGTAGACTGTGAGGCTAAAAGAATTTATGTCTACTTGTACTTTGAGATGTTTGGAGAGACATTTTATAAATCAGAAGGTGATTTTACTACAAGTCATCAAAAAATTTCCATCAACACTCTGTGTGTGCGCGTGCACACCTGCAATGTCGCTCTACAACCGAAATGAAGTGGCTTGCTCTGGTCGAAGTAGCGTCTTGTCACTGAAAAGCTCGGAAAACAAAGAGCGAAAATAGGGATCCACTGCTAAGCAACTATTTTTAACGCTACCTCTTTCCCCCAAAAGAGAAAAACAGAATTAAAATAGTGAGAAATGTTTTTTCAGGCACAATCACCAAAAAGCTTTTAGGGTAAAAAATCAATTTATTTCTCCCCTTCGAAGTATTCCCTATAAAATCAATGGAAAATTTTCAAGCAAATTAACAGGTTTATTCTTCCCCAAGCATCTGCTGAAATATCCCGTCTGTTCTAAACGGCACTGTTTCCTGTGACCTTCTCTTGCCAGCCCGAAGACATGCCTTAGGCATCAAGTTCATGAGTGTATATGTTGTTTCAGAGGAACACATCAAATGCCTTGCTAAGTCAGCTCTACCCTACGCAAATCTGCGACAGGCGCTGCAGCTGCCCCTGGCAAGGGAGAGACCAGCCCACGGATTCCTCCAGCGTGCAAGTTTGCTGGGTGGGTCTCTGAATGCCCCCCAGAGCACAGAGGACGCTTCGCCATGCAGCAGCGCACCTAGGCACGGTGGGGTCTTCCCACCTCTCGCTGGGTGCATCTAGCAGAGGGATTCAGTCCTCACTAGAGACTTCTTTTCCAGAGTTTTCTTCAAAAGAGAACAACTCTTAAAGTAGCTGTCAGTTTTACACTCTCCCAGGCAATGTCATTCTGTATGATGTTCTAGAGCGTGCCTGATTCAGGATCAGAAGGCAGGACCTATCAACAGTGAGCGCAGCTGCACCACTTTGAAGACATTACACAACATCCCAGCTTCATTTTCCTCATCTGGTAAACTGGGATTGTACAATGTACTTATCCACTTTGCAAGGCTCTTGGAAGTGGTTCATGTCTGCACCCACTACAGCTTCTCAGTGTCGGAAAGTACCGCCTTACCCAATCTGATTTCTAGTGCAAAATGTACTACATTCACAGTCAGCGGATTTAAGATGATCAGGGACCAATAAGTAAACCTACCTGAAGGAAACGTACCTTGGAGAAATTTTATCTTTCCCCTTTCTTTTGATCACACCATTGCCTGCACGGCCAAAGCTTGCAGCTACAGCAGACAGACCTACCTTACTGTGAGCTGTTGCCAGGTATCCTTTCCTCACATTCAACATCTTGCAGTTCTATAACCTCTATTTTAGAATTTCGTCTGTCGCACCGCACATTAAAAGGCACATGGGGGTCCTCAAATGGCCCCTGGTCAGCTTCATGGCATCCCTCGTAGGATGGAAAGCTCCCTCCCCGAGGGCTGTGGCTGTGCACTGCAGGGTGGACAGCAACAGTCACTGAAGCTGAGGCAGTCACAGTAGTGATAGGCTGGCAGTACGATGGTCCCATGGCACCCACAGTGCCGAACGCCGGGTTTCTCATGTTGTGAGAACGAGCCCTGTGGCCCAAGCGATCCCTATTGTTAGGTCCTGAATGCCCTTCAGTAGAAATTTCAAAAGCATCCCTGCGAGGGCGGTAAGGAGGTGGTCGCAGCCCTTCCCGCACTTCCCGTTTGGGTTGTCTGCCCTGACACCATGCCTGCTGTGTGCCAGACTCTGGATTTGATTGTAATCTGGGACTTGACTGATTACTTGTCTCTGGCTGAACCACCTGAAAGAGAGATGCATGGTTATGACTCTGACAAAGCAAGGCAAACAAATACTACACTTGCTTATATTTTATGCTGAGAACAATTGTAATAACGCTGGCCTGGCTCTAACTCTACAAAGGTAATGTTCTGGGGCTGGTAACTGTTGATTTTTCCAGATTGTTTTTGTCTTAAGTTATTAAAACATGGGAAGCATACCTTCAGAAAAACACAGGATGACAGCTGAAAACATTATTGTAAGCTCCCTACATACTGGTCCATCTTATCAAAGGGATGGGTGACAATCACTTGATCTTAACTCATTCAACAAGCAGAATCACAGGCATTTGGAAAAGCCTCTATTCCATGCAGGGTACATACACAGGATGTTGTATAGACTGGAGGAATCTGTTTTCTGATTTCCGTAAAAAGCGTGAAGCGCAGCGGCCACATCAGTCAATAAACCGTGACCAACTTCAAATGTGGCTGTGCTTGTACCTATTTCTAGGCCTCTGCTGAACAAAAACAGATCCGCATTGCAGCTCAGCATGCAGCATCAGCAGGGGTAGGAGACAGAGCTTTTTCACTTTCCTTTGAAATAGCAATTATGCCAACCCACTAGCAAGATGCAACAGGCCTAAGATTTGGTACAACCCTGAAACTGTTTTCTTCTGGCTCTATCCATCTTTCTCCCCAAAATGTGCCGTCAGAGAGAGGTGTATGAGCTGGTGATCCAGAAAGAGCTGTGTGGAAGCAGTCTGGATCTTTTAATGCCTCTCCGTTCTCTCTGAAAACAGTCATCAGACAGACTGAGAGCTCTCTCTTGTGGCTGGTGCCAATACGATATAACAGCAATTACACATGCCAAAGACCTCTGCTTTTGTACCATCATTTTACCCCCAACTTGATTCTAAAGGAGAGGATGAGGAAAGCCTTCACTCCCTCTTACAAGTTTTGGCACAAAGTCACAAAGCATCATCAGCCAGAAATATGAAAAAGCTTTCTACAAAAATGAACAGATTTAAACAAAAAAAACCCCAAACACTCTTCTTGCCCTCCTGCCAGTCAATATGCAAGCTACTTACAGTGGATCTCGCAAAGACAGGATTCTCAGTGGCCTCCACTATTACTTGATGGACTGGTGCCCCAGGGCCTTGGGTGGCCTCATACTGATGAAGCTCTTCACTGATGCCAGACACTGTGGTTTGAGAGCTGTACTCCGAATCAGAGGAATCTGACCCATTGTTTGTGTGCCCAGGTGGCAGTGCAAACCTCACGATGCTGGGGGGCAGCTCGGGAGACGGTGTGGGCAATCTGTTTCGTCCGTTGGCTGGAGAAACCTGATAATGACAATGCATTCAGTAACATTCAATTAGCATAACACTTTTAATCACCGGTGCTTGACAAATGTTCTTCTGCCAAATAGACCCATGTTAGCACCAGCCTTCTGATGCACATCTATACTGAACTGAAAAATTAATGAAAGAGAAAGAGACATGATCTCCATCTCTGGATATGTATGTAAATAGGATTACACAGATTCTTCTGGGTATCGTTGTCTCAGGAAGGGCACGTATGTGTGTGTGTGCCTGCACTTGCACTTAGAAGTATAATATGTGGACTTCCGTGCCGCTTCAGCATGCATTAACAGTGATTTTTCACAGAATCACCTCAAATGTGTACGTCTAGTAAGCCCCAGTGTCCATTTGCAAAGACAGACCAGACACACACGTAATAGCAACATATGTGGTAATAATATATGCACATATATATTGCTTGAGTAAGGAACAGGTCATATAAACTGCTAAGAATATAAGTGATTACACACTGTTGTCAAAATTGTTTTACTAATTTCAGAAATACTTAATTATTTTAGTATATTACTAGTGCCGTATACATACTTTGTGTTTTGTTCTTGTACACACACATAGTTACAGACATGGGAAGCACAGCACACTGTTTCTGCTAACGTGATAAAGATAGCCCTATGTAATGCAGTAATTGTGTTAACTATAGAGTAGGGAATGAATAATCAACAAGCAAATACAAATTTGTTATCTATGAATCCTTTTTTGCTGGACCTGGGCTTTATGCTGTAAAGTCACCAACATGTAAGCGAAGCCTTCCACCCATCAAAAATGTTGCTGCAGCCGAAAGCATACTGCAGGGAGGGGTGACTGGACAGGGGAGGACCCTCTGGCAGACCAGTTGTGGGTATCAAGGTGTGGTCTGTGGACCACCACTGGTGTATGTTGGTCCACACAGGCCTTCCTGGTGGTCTGCTCGGTTAAAATATTTTGAGGAAAGCAACAGAGGCAGTGAGATAGGAAAGAAGAAGGTATGTGTACAAAGCCAGCTGTCTTTGGCAAAATATTGGGGAAAATCCTTATTTTACAGACTAGTTTGCGTATCACATCATGCTTTTAAAAGCATAATCCTACATTTGTGTCAAGGTTGCCGACTGCACCCTCTAAAACACCACTTGTTAAAACAGAATTTAAAATCTAAGTAGAAGAATATCAACTCCATAACCAACAGCACTTTTTAATGAAGATTAAAAAAAAAAACCACACTAGAGCAAGACACTTAAAACCTAAAATTCCCAAGAGAATAAATAAAGTTTTCTAAAAAAAAAAAAAAAAAAAAAAAAAAAAAAGAGGTGGAGGGGGTGTGATCTATGCAGGCAGGGGTGCAGATATAGTATTATTTCTTCTATTCACCATTAATTATACTGACCTCAGGGTACGGTCCAAAGAATGAAAGAAGAACAGGAAGCAACACCAATCCATTGAGAACTCCCAGAATGGTTAAGATTGCCAAAACAGCAAAGAAATACCTGAAATAGGGTTTAAGGTGTTTGGGGGAGAGAATAGCCACATATACTGTTGGAAATAAGAGATTACAAATGACTCCTACATATGTTAAAGTAATACATATACAAATTGAATCTAAAATATTACTAACATTGTACTAAATAATTATATGACTTTCCATATATATATATAGGGTTTTTTACCTTTTGAATTAGAGAAGCTACATTCCACAACCCAAAGTGTTAGTTGATAAAGGAAAGAAGAAAAATTACATTTGTTAATTTCCCAGAATCTGGAAGCATGTAATGTTATTTATGAATGTGTTACACAAACACAAAAATATGGAATGTGCAGTGAATAGCTGAATGGATTGAAAGCACAAATACAATGAAAAGGGGCCCCCATTAGTGAAAACCCAGCAGAAGCAAACAAATGAAGTGAAGGGTGTAGAATTTAAACAATTTAGCCTAGAAGGAAAAGAAGCCCTCTTCTCCCAGCAGCTAATCCACTGTGAAATGCTTCTGCATCTCACAGCAGAATCTCTAATTAAATCTCCAGTGTATCAGGTAAGGGTTTCCCTTGCTGTTCATTAATCACAACTTTCCGCCTAGAATTCTGTGAGTTCCAGTTTTACCAAATAGCTCGAATTGCAACCTTTTTACAACACAGGAACCCGCTTTCTGCAAAGAAAATGCTGCCCATTCTATAGTAAGCTTCAGCATTGTACTGAGTAAGAGCACTCCACAATAGCAGAGCTGCATTGCAGGCTAATCTTTTGTTGAACAATTTAGCATCTCTGAATACTCTTGTTTTGCGTCAGCCAATTCAAACATAAAGGCTGAAGTACTATGGAAAAAGACGAAAGTGCACAAGTGGTTGTCCTTTCCCACCACTGAGGGCTAAGGTCTGGGATCCTTCATGAATTCCAAGGTAAACCTGTCAGTAAAAGGAAAGCCTTGCTAGTTGGTATTCGGCACAGCTGGGGCTCAGACTAAACTTAAGGCTGTATTGCAACTAATGATTTCAAGGACTCAGTCTTGGTAAATTCCTGGAGGAGAAGGCAAAGGAGAAGAACGGAGAGCAAGTTTGCCACTAATGGGCCAGCTGATTACATTGTCTAGCTGGCAAAAAACTTACTGCCTCCCTGTTTCCACATCTTATCAAATCTATCAGACTCCTGTAAAACTACAAATATCCTGCTATTGTAAACACTTGGGAATTTCTGATCTGCATTAGCAAAAATCAGCAAGCCAATCTACTCTACTAACATAAACCACCAGAACTTTATACTGGGACAGAGATCAACAATAGACATTAAGAACATTTGCATCTCATCCATCTAACGCTAGGATAAACAGGAGGATTATAGCTCTGACCACTTGGTGTATACAATGTCTGTTAATTTACTTAATCTTCCACACTGTTGGACTAAGCTATTGCTTTCCGGAAGTTTGGGATCATCTTCGTCCACTATAACAATGCTCAGGCTCGCATAGGTTTTTTCATTTTGTTTTTTAAACAAGGCAAACTGAAGTCAGATCGTGCTAGAAAATGAGAAACTGATGGCTAAAAAAAAGTAAAATAACATAAATTGAAAAGCTGAAAGGCTTATTCTATAAACTGAGAGAACATCCAATCCAAAACTGCTGTGAAGGGCTGCTACAATCTTCCATTTGCTGACACAAAAATGTGCTTGCCAAAATCTTGTCTGTTATGTAGGAATGTAGCACACCAAATGTACCCCTATAAATTTAGGTTAAATCTATAAGTAACCTATATGTCAAGGTATTCCAGTCCTTATAAGATCAGGTCCTAGAAGAATAATTCCACCTTATTTCTTCAATACCAATAAAATAAAGTAAAAAATACTGACTTGGGAAAAGAACACAAATTCTATTTCAGGACATGCGATATCTATAGTGATAATCCTCATGTAGGTTTCAAGAGGTCTAACTGCAAACTGCCTGCTTTCTTCAAATCTGTTTCATACATAAACAAAAAATCTTGCTGAGATTTAGCAGCCATTCTCTCAGTTCCTGCCTCTGACATGTTGTTCTCATCATCAAATAGATGTCAGCTAAGTCTAGTCATCTATCCAGCTTATGTCTACTAAGTAGTTAAGTCATCTTTCACAGCACTTTTATTTGGCCCACTTCTGCCTCAGTTCCATTTTAGGGCTTAGGTTACTTTTTTTTGAGTGCTGTAGTGTGCCACAAAGAACCTGTGTTACTTCCAAGATTAGCCATTTTGCAGAGCTCCACAGGTTGTTTGGAACAGAATAGGATCTGTTTCATTGCACTTCTCAAATTCCCCTCAGTGAAAACTTACTTTCCTCTCCTACTTGACGAATTCACATTCTTAATTAAATTCACAAGAAACAGTCTGCCTGTAGTTCTAAACAGAAGGGCCTTCAGGCTTTGCTTTACAAAATTTTAATATGGAGTTCTGTGTTCATACTTATGGTTCCCCAGCTCCCAAACAGGGCTTTTTTTCCTCTCCCTGTTGTACATTGCTGTAAACCTCAAATAAAGAGAGAAGAAGGCCCAGAGAGAGTCACTTGCAGCACAGTTGCAGCATGATTATAGGTTCACATGTTCTTCACACACAAATTGTTGTGCATACAAGAAGTCTGAAGGACCTAATGGTTAAAGGTCAAATCCAGCTAATACTGGACAATACTAGATGTTTTAAACTGACTCAAACCGAGAATTAGCAAACTTTGCTAACGGGGGCCATTTTTGTGTGCTTTCATGCTGGGTGTCAGATTTTCCTGGAACAGATTTTAATACCAGCAATGGAAACACTACTGCACCTAGCATGTAAAGGAGTTAATAAAATAGAGGGAAAGCAGGACCATGATGTAAGCATGCTTGACACACCATGCATAGTAATAAAATGACAGATATGCTAAAGTGACTAGAAACTAAAAGCATACTTATTTTTATTTTAAAAAGGAAAGTCAAGACACACACACAAATGCTTTACCTGACGATAAAATCAAACTCTGATCCTGCAAGCATTAACACTCCAAGCAGAGTGGACACGGCCCCATCCAGCACTGGTGCAAACATGTGTTCCAATGCAAGGACAGCCCTGTGGTTCCTGTCTCCTATGGCAGTTAAAAATGCCTGTAAAGCAATGAAATCCATTTAATTAGACAGATGCATACGACCTTCTAAACAGCCTCTCTCATAGCATGCACAGTTTTTCACCAGTTAATTACTTCAAACTACAGTTTATGAAAGTATCCATAGCTGGCTAACCTTCAAGAGAAGGCCTGATTCTGCAGTTACACCACACAGCTCCTGCTAAAGTCCCAACCAAAGTAAGCACTGATTAGAGAGCCAGACCATAGTAATAATTCTGGAAACAACACCTGCTTGCATCAGTAGGCTTTTGTCTCCATCTTTGCTTATGTCCACCTGCAAAGAATTCATTTCCCAGTGAAAGCACTTCAGGTGTCAAAATTACAGGGCTACTCCTCTCACTCTCATGGGCCCACGGCTTCCATGACTGTAACACTTCCATTTCATTCAAAATAAATGTTTTTGCAACTTCTACTGCTTCAAAGCTAGTAGGCCTATACATATAAAATTGACGTAGAAACAGTGCTGAGCACAGCAGTGCCTGAGCAACGACATGACTAGTGAAATGTCTTTCTCCCTCCAACTCCTTAGTGAGCAAGCTGTATCAAGAACACTCAAATGCTGCTGTTTTGTACGATGTCTTCCCTCTGTATGGCTTAATGGTTTAAGACGACAAGAAACTGGTTGATGATCTTCCTGTGATTTATAAGGGCTCTCTCTTCGGCAAGTTCTTTACTGCCTGTTAAGATATGAGCTCAAGCAGTTATCTTCCTCTTGGGCCTGGAATTTAGGCCTCTCTCCTCTAGCGGGTTATTTTCACTTAGCTGACAAATTTGGGATGAAATCAGTCAACACATTAAGCTGTTATCCGGTGGGACAAGCAGACCAAAAATGGGCACATGTGGAGTAAGATTCCTAGTCTTCGCTTCTGTAGGTAACCAAACCATCTATTATTAATCCTTAGTACTCCATTAAAAGTGGTCTGTGGAAAATTACATTTTACATTCTCCTATACATACGTGGATAAAGAATCCCCCTCAGGGTAAACACAGCTGTCAATGAGACAACTCACATGAATGGGAGCTATGGGATCTGATCCACATATTAACATATTAACAAGTTACATAAAAATATGCATGTGTGTGCGATTAAAGGATGCATAATACAAGAGCCTACTAGTGATTCAGAATTTATTTGCAGAATTAAAAAAATGCAGTCACAATTCACAAGCAATAACAGAGAACTGAGCCGCAAGTGGACCGTGAATCACTCTTGAACAAGTTCAATTAAGTTCTGTATCAACAGTTTCAGCATTGCCTTTTTTGTTCATGCAATGCTGGTTTGACTGTTTATATGCAGGAAGTTCTGTGAAAGTCAGTACTGCTGCTATCATCTGAGGTCTACGAGGCATTCTTCTATTTAAAGCCCATGTTTGAAAGTTTTTCACTCCAGAGTCAATGTGAAAAAAAATGCAGTATTTTAGTTTGCTTGCAGTATTTCAATTTGCTTGGCATTTTACCTTCAGCCACAGGTGACTGACTTAAAACTTCTGTAAATTATATTGGTTTCTTCCTATTTAGAAACAACTAAGTGTTTTGTCCTTTTTTATGCCAGTTTTCCTGTTCAAAATCTTCAATTCTAAGGAAGTGTAATTTCTTTCTTCCTTTTGTACATCAGTTTCTGACAGTTCCTAAACTACTGCAAGTCCTAGCAAAGAGGTTTACCTCCAAAAGCCTAACTATCCACAGCAGCAGGGGGAAAAAAAGATGTCACCACATCAGGTATCCAGTTGCTCCTCTTTAACCTTACTACCCCTACAATTTTTCTCAAAATTAGTCTTCCCGCCCTGCCACTTTCTGTGCCCCAACTCTGTACATCATCTACAACGTAACGTGTTCCCAGTACTGGCTGTCTCCAGTGTGCTAAGATCCCTGTTGGTTCTCCTCTCTTTTTCACTGTCACCAGATCCTCTTAGCCATCTACCAGTCCTCCTTTTGAGTCCAAGAGGCCTGTTGCGTTCCCATCCAATGCCACCACCACCTTCCAGTCCCGTCCCTTCGCTTCTTTTTGGATTGCCACAGTACTAACGCACTAGAGATTCTAGTAGACTACAAGCATCTCCTCCCTTAAATTATATTATATTGAGCACATCATTCCTTACTTTTTAATACAGTGAAATTCAAATCCATGAAACCAATGATATTCTTAAACTATTCTGAAATATCAATTAGAATAGCCTTATAGGAAAATGACTTATGCTGAGTGTGCAAAATGTTGGAAAGATTAGTGCTGACATTGCCAAATGTGAACACAGAAAAGTAGTCGTTTATTCTTGGTCACCAGATAAAGCAAGATGAGTTTTGCCTATCCTGAACACCCAAAACTGCCCCCTTGGAAGCGCACTGCTGTTTCTACACACTTTTGCACATCAGGTTGCCTAAGGTGAGTGAGTAAGTGCACTCTAGATTTGGACATTTGACCTTAAAAATGTTGAAAATCTTTATATAAAACACACTTTTTCCCCTTCTTGGCTCCTCCTCCTCACATCAGAAAACCATTTTCTAACAAACTGCACGTTTGCGCCCACTATTAATAGCTGATGGGTTCTGAAAAGAAGGTGCAAATTTTTCAAGTGGAAAATTAATCTAAATACATTAAAGTTTTAGTTGTCCACAGAGATCAAATGACGCTATATGTGATTTTGAAAATCTCCTTTAAAGGCTTCTCGTCCACTAGATACAGAACGTACATGCAATGAGGCGACAACAGTGAGGCTGCAGGCAAGAACCCGGAGAGTCAGGTGCAGTAAGAGCTCCGCTTTGTCTATATATTTGCATCGCTCAGGCAACTTGATATTACAGGTAATGTATCCCCTCTTGTGTCCTAGGAAACCGACTCAATAGTTCGGAATTACCTCACTAAGATCAACTCTGCACTATCAGGACAAACTGAATAGCACACAAAACTGTTTGTAACCAGTCTCCTTATAAGAATCACGTCACTGATATAGGAGACTGTGTAAGGATTTGTGATCGTAACATTGCCACCATTTTATTTTAAAATATTTTGAAAATTCTTCTGATTTTACCTACCAAAGCAACATGAACAGTGAATTCCACACCAATGCCAACAGAAGCAATCAGGATAACCACAGGCACTGCACTCAGCTTTATTCCAATTAGACCCATCATGCCAAACAGCTCCACAGTCATCAGAGCCAGCACCACCACCTAGATGATTTCAAACAGCTGTTAGTACCATCTTATACTGCTGACAAATTAAGAGAAAGATACTTCAAAACAACATGGTGACTATAAAACATACTCCTCAAAGCCATGCTACATACCCAAAGACAAGCTGCTTTTCCTTGTTTTGTGGTGCTCAGTGGCAATGACTTGCTAAAGGGCCAGTTCAGATTATACTCCTAAGAACTACTTAACAGACCAAGCACCAACTTTGTATTGGTTACAACTTACCAGTGATTTGAAAAACAATTTATTCTTCCTTGTCATGAATACCCCCCAAAACATACTTTTTCTCTTTTTCACCTGTTTCTCAAACAATCGTTCCATAAAAAGTAACTTTCAACTACCTGTATTGGAATTCTTTTTGTAGAACTGCAAATATAAGTGAGGATGACTTTTGAGTACGTTTAAAGCCCAGAAGAAAGTGAATGCGATCATCAGCTGATGCATCTCAGGTTACAGAGGGGCTCTAAGCTATTAAGATACTTGGAAGGATTGATATTGACACAGTGAACACTTTAAGGGAAAGCTTTTAGGTTTTTTTTCCGTCTACCTTCTAAAAAAAAAGATTGAGGAAAAAGGAGGGCAGGAAATCTGTAGAATCAACTTTAAAAGTTGCTAAAGCCAAGCAGGAAAAAAAGATAGACATACTTATAAAAGCAATGCTGGACTCTGAAAATAAACACCTTTTCCAAGGAAAAAAAGTATGCACTACAATAAATGATTTTATAAGCTAATGAATCAAGAGTAATAACATAAATTGCTTGATTAAGTGCTATGAAAAATATTCTAGACTAAACATTTACCTTTTAACATATCTGTCATATAAACGTACACTACAAAAACTAGTAACTGTTTTAGGCTTTTCTAGTTCTGGCATTTTATAAACCATACAATAGTTTATGGAATTTAAACATAGGAACATCATCATTCAATTTAACTTGAATGTTTACTGAGAGGCTTATGGTGCCTTGCAGAAAGCATGGAGGAGTACGCTCTTCAGTTCATAATTTTATGGCTCTTTCTCCTCGACCATACAACCTAACCGTTTCAGATTTTCCAGAAAGACTGCATTCAGAAATCAGTGGGAAAATTTATGGGCAAGTTAGCCACAAGCAACTGCCTTGAAAAATAGCTGTGTCTGATAAAAGGGGAGAAATTAGAAATAGCATTAATATTTAATAAAGCCCTTAATATTCCTATGTGTCTTTACTTCTCATGTTAGCATTCATCTGAGCAAGGGCAAAAGTTTATGTACCTTTCTAAGAAACCTTTAAAGCCGCAAAAAAGGTGGCCAAAGGATTACGGTTATTAAGGTTTGTACCTTTAGCATGAACCCTACACCCTCAAGTTGAATAAATATATAATGAATGATGCAATATACATACTCCACCAGAGGCCCAGACATAAACAAAACCTTCCCGACTACAGCAAGAGCTATGCTGAAAGGAATTTGACTTCAACAAAGACCCTTATAATAAACTTACAATGATCCCAGCTGTCCAGGGGTTTAGGAGGAAGAGGGCACACACCAGAAACGTGCAAGCCAAAACCACACTAATGGATAAAAGGAGCCAGTGACGAAGCCCAATGTACTGCTCCCAAAACAGAAATGGGTAACCATTTGGGTAGCTGGTGATCCCCAGGCTGGTGTAGTTACTACAGATAGCTCTCACTTTCTCAATAGCCTCCACAAAGTCAGAAGTTTCATGCAGTCCGTTGAGGTAGAAAGGAAACTGAGCATATTCTATGGGCTCAGCTGCTGGAACTAAGAAAAGGACAGCAGTGTTAAAATGTGTGTTTGGAAAGAAGCAGATACAAGGAGGACACAATTAATACAACACTTTGTTTTCCACAGCAAAATGCTTAAAGGCTTTCAATTTAAATTCTACTTCTTTGGAATAGATGGCATTTTAAAAACTCCCCAATAAAGTGAAAACTGAAGCAGTACAGGAGATTACTGTATTTTATCATGCAGTGCAATGGAATGAACAGTTTACATCATGAGTCCCCAAACAATTCTTTACAATTTAACAGATACCATTCAATACATGTATTTAATTCTCATCAATGAGGTAGTGTTTTTTACTGAATACCTGGCCAAAATTCCCTATCAATATAAAGCAGAAGATCACATCATCTTAAACGTTCCATCCATATGCTCTTCTTTTAAGCAAGTGCAGTTCCTTTGAAATCAAAGGTCATTTTCCTGAGATTAACTGAGATCCACTGATGCAAAACTAGAGAAAAATTATGCTTGATCAGGCTGGTTAATTTTTAAGATTTCCAATTTATATTTTGAAAGTCAGATTCAGAAATCCAAGTTCTGTTACCGATGCAACTGACTGGGAAAAAAACTAATATAGAAGTAATCGTTTACTGCGAAAATAGGTAACTTTTTATCCTGTAATAATCTGACATACCAACACTCTCCATACTTCTTCTTGAGCACAATGCTAAGTCTTACTGTATGACAAGGGAAAAACAGCTTCAACAACAAGCATTTTGTTACTGCTGTTGTGTGTTCCAAACCCTGCAGGGTCATTCAGTTGACTTGCTAAACATGATTTGTCCTATTATAATCTCAACCATAAATTTTCATTAAGCCAAGACTTGGCTGGCTGCCACAAAGCTCTAGGGTTCGGATACACTGAAGCATGGCTAGCTGGTTACCCAGTCACATTTCCAAGCACAGCAGTCCTCCCCTATATGCCCTCTCTCCTTCCCCACTAGCGTTCAGCTAGCAATCCTCCCACTAAATTCAAAGCTTAAGCAAAGAAATGCGAACTGGCATTGGTACTCAGGAAAACAGTGAGTGGCCCTGAATGGCACTGCTCCCCTACCTAAGCAGCTTTTACACCATACCAGTGTTGGTAGCTTAGCATATGAGCTAACTTGACAAAAATCCCTGAGGTGTGAAGAATAGAGGATAAACGTGATACAATCTCAGTGATGAAATTTCAGAATGACATAGGCAGGAATTTCATGCAATCTCCGGGTTTCTCTCACTGCCAGAAGTATCGGCTGACACTAAAAAGCAATGCTTACTGTAAGTTTTTAGAGCTTTAAACTGTTACAAAACTCATTTTTTAACATGACAAAACCCTGCAGTGGTGACACATTTACAACGGTGCATGGGTCTCTCAAGACTACAGAGTAACACAATATATTGTCCTGCTCATGCTTCTAGGCCCTGTGCAGCATCAGCCAACTACAGCGTTACTGCTTCTTGAAAGAAGGAGTGGTGGCACTTGTGTAAACTGTATTACATTAAGGTGAAATGTTACTTACTTCTCAGCCTTGTTTCTGGCATATAGTCTGCTTTGTCGTGGACCCACTCCGGGCGGTGAGGCCGGATGTTGGCTTGTGAGGCTGCGTAGGCCACAGGGTCATTGCTAACCCAGGCTGTCAGGTAGATGTAAAAAGCATTTGGGTTAATGATTCCATCCGCATCCACCAAACGCTGTTTAGTCAACTGCAAAATAGAAAAAATTAGAAGCCCTTCAGATTGAGTTTTGCTTTCAAGGCTTTTGCTGTAAAGCTTTCAACAAATGGCCTGGAGATGCAACACACATACAGGAGGGGAAACACAAAAGAGTCTTCACCGGAAGTGACTTAACAGTAAACTATTGTTTGACAACAACAACAACAAAATCTAAAAACTTAGTAACAGTAGAAAGTGACTATTTATAAATTAGTACTCATATAGTATTTACAAGAACCACGAAATCAGCAGATGGTTCCAGAATAGACTGAACCAATTAAATCCAAATTCTGAAAGCTACAGCCAAGAGTGAAAAACAACCAAGTTGGAGAAACATATTTAAAGACAGGGAAAGAAAACCTGGCAAGAGTCCCTATACATGTCTGTGTGCAGTTAACCTCTGTTGTTAACACTGAAGGAAATGCCACCCAGTAAATGGAGGAGAGCTATAAAAATAAAACAACATCTGTATAAATTTTGCTAACACTTGCCTCCTATGACCTATGTATTCAGAAAATGTCCAGCGTCAAGAAAGCAGATGAGTGCCCTGTGTTATTTGGGTCACTGTGGGCAAATGCATCTGTGGGGTAAACAGCAGTGGTACACTTCTAGAGTTCTGTAGCCAAATCCTGCACAGCTAGATCTCTGACAGAGGACTCTGTGGGTGAAAAGTATTACTGGGGTTTTTTGTTTTGTTTATTTAAAATTCTGGCATAGCTCCAGTTTCAGGTCTTTTTAATGAAATGAGAAACAACAGTGACAGCAGTTAAAAAAAAAAAAAAAAAGCTGGATTCCAAGGATCTGGATTCAATTAGTCCACAGGATATGCAACAACTGTATGTCTTCAAGCTGTCTCTGGAACTGCACAGTACAGCACTCAGCCCCTGTGGGTGCACCACACTTTTCTCCCTCCCAGGCACAGGAAATTGTATCAGCAGCTGCAGTCCAATCGCATTTGTTCCACAGCGTACCTGGTACACTCTGCTAAACAAAATCTCACTTAAGGTTTTCTCTTCAACTCCCTTTCTTTGCTTAATTCATAGCTGAAGCTTCATTCAGACCTGACAGCATGCTGCATGTTGCTATAGAGCAGTGCATTTTACACACCATAGTAACTTTGAACAATGTACTCCGTAAATCTGTCACCTTTAATGACAGGAAAAAAGAAAGACAATAAGCAGATCTGCCAAGAAGCTCATTAGAAAGACTATTTTTCTGCCTGAAAGCACAGTGAGTCGATGACTCTAGGAGAGAAGTTATGTTATGGCAGAATTTCTTCTTAGAGGTTTGAAATCTAACTTTAGTAAGGAGTCAGACCTAACGCATTTCAACCTACCAACAGCTACAGCAAAAGCAGTCATATGCTGTGATAACCTTGCAAAAGAACCTCAGACATTTTATTTAGGCAGCTCACCCAACTGCCATTCTTAATTCTGCAACAGTATAGCTGTATTTAATGATGATGGTGCAAGAATATGATACAGCATGTAATGATTTCAGTTGCTTTCCACTATCATTCATCAACACCTTTGTTTAAATGTTATCTTTTGCACAAATTGGTGGAACTAACCAAATAATTGCAAACACTAGACTCAAAGCCACAGCAGAATGCTGAGCACAGGTCAATCCTATAAGGCAATCTGATTCAAATCAGAAAGAATGCAACTTGGGGCAACAAGGCTAATGTTGGCTCTGTCTGGCACAGGACCAGGCTCCATCTACCTATGGATGCAGCAAAGCATTTTTCACAACAATTTCAGTGGAAACTGAGTGTGTCTGACACAGGAGCAGCACCAAACACAGGCCAATCAGTAATAATCAAGGGCAGGTATCCCCAGTGCTCATTTTCAACACGCTGCAACACAGGCCAGACTGTAGCTCATAAGTGCCTTCAGCAAAGTCAGTGAGGCCATGCATTGAGGTGTAACTAGGCATTCAATTCATCAAGATGAAAAAAAGAGACTATGACATGCTCTTTGCATCTCCCCCACTCCTGACAACCTGTGTATTCCTGTATAAACCAGTACAGACTTTGATACAGTACCTGGCTGATGTCAATGGGCTTTGCTCGGTTGCCTGTTTGTACCAAGAGTTTGTAAGCCAAAACAGCATCGTCAGATCCATTTTTATAATTGTTGTAAGTGATCTTCCCAGTTTCCCAGTCACTGTCAAATGCATCCTGAAGTCCTGAAGAGTTAAGGGAGGCAAGGGGAAGACAGAACAAGCAGGTAAGCAATCACTCTTAGACACAAATTTCAGCAGGAATAAAGAATGACTCTTGTGCATAGCTGAATCAGAGTAAAATCATCCACCTGCTGCCTCCTAAATTTGGGGTTCTCACTCAACTGTCAGTGTGTGGGAAGATAAAAGTACCAGTTGGATGTCCAGTATTTTGCCCAAAGAAAGGCAGAGGAAGCAAGAAAGTGCAAGGGGGAAGCCTCAAGAGACTTTCCATGCTGTGCAGGACAGCAAAGCTGAGCTAGCAAGCTGCAGATGTAATGTACACTAGTGTAAACCAGCTTCCTCTAAAGGCAAGGAGATCTTGGATGGGATTAGGACCCTCTGGTCCAGTGTCCTTCTCAGAGCCTTTGAAAGCAACCTAGCGCTCTGCTTGGAGATGTATATGGGGAAGAGTTAAGCTTGTCTAGAATAAAAAGTGGTTTTCTTTATGAACCACAGTTACCGAATCGCCACACTTGAAGCTCCATAAGCATATTTGCATTTACCATCTCCTTCATACACAGTCTCCTTGAAACAAAGCTTAAGTCTTACCCTGATGTGGATGGTGCCAGAACAGAAAAAGGGCTGAGTTCAGCCCTGATCCAACTTCACCACCTACTGTGGATTTAAAACCAGAGGAGGCATTCAGTCCATTATCTAGAAGGGAAACACTCTCCATACTCCCCTCTGCCTCACCAAAACCCTGGCCAAGTGCACTGAGCCACAGAGGAGAACACACACCGCTCTCATTAACTGTTTTGGGCTACTGCAGAGCACCGAGGCAACAGCTTCTACGATATAACCAGAAATTCCACTACAAGGGGAAAAAAACCCACCCTCAAACTTTCAACTTCAAACAGCAACTCAGCTGTTCCTCGAGCACAGCGTGAGTGAACACAATTTTGTCAATTTGTTCCATCTGTTCAACTTGTGCAGCTAATACAAGTTGTAGGATCTGCTGCCAGCACATGTAAAGATCACAGCCAACACCTATTCACTCTCAACTGTTATTTTCCTCCTTGCCACCCTTCAAGGGGGAGGGAATACCTCCAGCACAAATTTGGATCAGATTTAGTACAGGAAGCCACAGCCCAGTACAAGGAGGCTCTGTGCAACCAGATGACAAACGGCATGTCCAGGGAAGGGAAGGAAAAGGACAGGGGAGTGGTGCTGGAAGAAATCACCGATCCACCTCACAGCTATGCTGAGGAGCTGTAATGAAAATCATTATTACAGGTTGGACAGATTAGCTGCAGCTGTACAGAGATAAGAGCACTGGAAGAGAAAAGGCACCTGGCTGACACCACCCCCGGGGCAAAGTACCTGCTCCCATTTACAAATTCATCCCCTCTCCCTTCGAAAACTGCCTCCCATGTTGTCCTGCCAATTTGTAGCCACTCGTGAAGCCAACAGACCAAGAACCAAGTGATGGAAGAACCTGCCTGCCAGATCTCTGCATGCAGCCCTCCATGTCCAGGAGGAGGACAATTTGCCATCAGGTTTTCTGGCATCACCAAAGGACTTCAAGGCCCCTTTTATAAAAGCGTTGTTTGCTGGTAACCTCAACAAAGGGGTAACAGTGCTTAGGACACGCAAAAATACCAACCCATCCCTTCGGTGCCAAGTTCAGCTTCGTGTCAGTCTCTCAGCAGCCAGGTAAGAGCATCCGTACTATTGCACTACTCAAGTGGAAGACGACTTTGGGATGTTAAGAGAAGGATGTCAAAAAAGCATGTGGGAAAGACGACCACCACCAAAGAACAGCTTCATTTACAGTAAAAATGGTTCTTCAGCAGGAGGAGCACACCAATTGCTACGATAGCATGTGGGGCAGAGCTTTCAGACTAACACCCAACTCCTGTCAGCGAGCTCCAGCCACACAATAACAGACGTATCTGTAGGCATCTGACATTTTTTGCAATTTGTGGCTGCAAGGTACATAAAAAGGGCATGTACCTTTAACATTACTACAGCAGGTGAAAACTCAGTTCTCTCACATCTTTCCCCACCTCCTGTTCTCACCAGGTCGGTCATTCCTCAAACTCCGCTCCCTTTTACATCTTTATTCCTCAGCTGGCTTAACCACTACGCTCTGGGTTACCTTCTAACTGACCTTGCTGAAACTGAAAGTCTGCGGAAAGAATACCAAGAAACCAGTATCGGTTGCACTTAATCGCTGAAGATTTAAAAAATTTCAATAATTAAATTTTTCCAAAACACTTTGAAATTGCTGCTTTCAAAGCAAACAGTACTTCCATTACAAACTCCTCATAACAATGGTTTTAAAAGACATTTACTCTTTTATAATGGGATTAATTAAATATTTCTGGGCAGAACAATAAAATTAACCTGTTGACCTCTTTCTGCAGAAAAGTTATAAAAATTAAGGGTATGTTAAAAAAAAATTATATATGGGATTTTCGTTATCAGCAGTCTTTTTTGCTTAACACTTCAGAAGAAAGTGAAATCCTCTAAAATTATGTGGGATGCAGGAATGGGGGTGAGGAAGGAATCCCTGCTGTCTCATGTGAATAGCTGACAACATGAAACACCAGATAATTTTATCCTTTGCAAAAACAAGCCTAATTACAAGCCATTAGGGAATTCAAGCTACCTCATTTACACTCAGTCACTTACAAAAATAATGTAGACATTTCCAGTTTAAACAAATGACTGGTGTTAACTCTTCCTCTGTTGCATTTTCAGTACCAGAAAATATGCCAACATGGTATGATACCAGAAAGCAAAATGTCAGGGAACCTCTAAGCAAGAAGTGTGCTAGGCTGAAGGCACTCCACTGCTAGTAAACGCGGAGAAAAGTATGGCCAAGACCCAAGGATGGTTTCCTGATGAAAAATGATTTTGTTCACATGTTGTTGCTTCCCTCATTCTGCCAGACAAATGCGTGCATGTCAGAAGGCCATCTTAAGCCATTAATCTCTAGCACCGAATTCCCGGTGAAGTCGTCAGGAATTAGCCATGAAGTTCAACATTGTGCCTACTTTGATTATCCTGCTCCTCCAGTGTGTAAAAATGCACCAGTAGAACTGTTCCCATCTCACAGAGGACCCTCCCTGAATTCAGTCTAAAAGTGTCGCTTGTTTGTAAATTCTGTTTTCACCTTCCCTCCCCTTTACTCCCTCTGCATTAGCCCCTGTTGGTTATAATCAGGTATTATTCTACTAGCGTCTGCACCTTGAGATAATTCCCTAACCATGACAAGTGTGGCTGGTTTTAGTATAACAATAGTTCCCCTCTGTTACATCAATGCCCGGTACCATTTTAAAACATAACCTTTTTCTGTTGATACTTGCAATATCCTCCTTCTTTACGGCTTTGTGATTGCAGTGTCACACTCTGCAAAGGCAGCCCTGCATCTTTACAAAGCAGCTGGTTTGTATTAGTTGTGCCCCTCTTGGGGAAGGTGGGGAGAAGGGATACAGACACAGTCCTAAATGCTAATTAGTAATCATAATGATTAATTCTAAAGTTGTGGGTGACAGACAGGCCAAGCAATGAGCCTTCTGCCACAGGGCTGACACATCCACTTGAACCACCACAAATCACTGCTTCCTGGAGTTTCCCTGGCTGTTCCAGTATAATATTTTAGCTTCATGCACCCAGTCAGTGTATCCGGGGTACCAGAAATACTCACAGCCTCTCTAGCGAAAGAAAAGCAGAGGACGAGGAAGAAAGGCAGGTGGCCTGGAAGGGGAAGAGTAACTATGGGCAAGAAGAGAATAGGAACACCCCTAAGAGAAGAGCAGATCTGGAAAGGTCACATACACACATGGACATACAGCACAGAGGAGGAGATGTGCAGGCACTTGGCACTGGGCCAGGGCCACACAGGCAGTCCTTCGCACAAGGAGGTGATTACAAAGCGGACCAGGAGGCATCCAAAGTGGAAGAGGTTCAGGAAAGTATGTGGTGGGCCTGAGAGAGCAGCAATAGGAATGTGAGCTCCCCTGGGAGCAACAACAAGTGGGATAGCCTCCAGCATTTGAGAAACCAGCAAGAGAGCAGATCCAAGGGCACCTCTTCCTGACTTTATCATTGGCAGACTGTGCTCAGGTTCAGCACTAATACGTGAAGATCCTGAACACGGTCTCAAGATTTCCACCTCCCTCACAGGTTTGGGGGCAGGGGGAAAGGAATGGGAGACACCAGGCATTTTTTCCTACTGTTTTGGAACAACAAAAAATATCTGCAGAAGATATAAAATAAAACAGCAGAGGTACAAGAGAATTTAGGAAAGCATGTAGTAATATGCTTGCTTAGAAATCTAGAAAGTATAGTAAGGTTCAAATCCAGCAAAACATCTAAGCTATGCTGAATTTTATTCCTGCCAGTAAAGCCCTCCCTTACAGCTCAATATGCTTATGTGAGCAAAATATTTTAAATAAAGCTTCCAGTAAGGAGACTGTAATGAATGGATCAAATATATTCAAAAACCATTAAAAAAACCCAGAGCTAGCAGCTGAAATACCACTTCATGATTTATCAGTGCATTAAACACACAGGAAACTTGATCATTTTGCTTAGATGTGTCATTTAGATGCATCTGCTTTCCTAATACTGCCCGACATATTTTCAGAAGAAATAAAATAACCCAAATACTGGCAGTTACCTAAATGTTCTCTAAGAATCACTGGCTGCACTGGTTCTCTAGAAACAGTCAAGGTTAAAATGTACAGTCTTACTAGGTCAGCATGATTTATTTTTCTGTTGGCAAAAGCTTCCTGGAGATTCTCCCAACAGAAAGACCAAGGCAGGACAAAAGTACTCCTGGGCAGGGTATATTTGCTGTTAAATTTGCTGAGATGTAACAGTACTATGTATTATTTAAATACAAAACAGTTATTTGTCTCAACACGTGTAATTATAGTATTTAATAAACTGACTTCAATATAATTATCATCACAGTACCTGAAAGGCCATGCCTTCTCTTCACCCTGTCACCCTTCAGCACAGAAAAAGCAGCACCATTGAAAAAGTGAGGATACTTGACTGGAAATCTAGAATGTATATTAAGTTCCCAATCCAATAAAGTACCTAAGCCACACTGAATTTTCTTCATGCCAGCAGTCCCAGCTGAAGCCAACACGATCACTCATGTGCTGAAAGTTAAGCCTGTGCCAAAACACATCACCGGATGGGGACTTTTCATTTACTGTTCTCAAAACACTCAGCAAACATTTATTTTCCCAAGACAGTGCACCATATTTAGCCATTGATTATAAAGCAGAACTCCTCATTAGCTGCTTTGCTAATGAGTTAATGGCATGAGGTAGACTCTCATGGACATAATCTCATAAAGCTTCAACACTGTCTTACTGGGGAGTAAACTTAGCCACAAAGAATTTAAGTGACCTGCTGGAGAAACAGTGAGTCAATGTGTGAGTTCAGATCAGCACCTACGCATTCTCCCTCCTGCTTGCAGTCTTTAACCATGTGACTATAGTTGGAGAGGGAAGCATTACTACTGTGAGCAAGTGGCTACTACTGTAGAATTAAAAAAAAAAAAAATCATGCGACTCTCTCTTACCTTGCAGCCAGTCTCGAAAGTAGTGCAACCACATTTTGGGAAGCTGCCTATCCTCTTCCAACAGAACATATGTCACATTGCTGAAACTTCTGTGAAGTTCATAAAGTAAGTGCTGGACATTTGGATAATCTGCTTTCTGTGTCACAATATACATATTGTAGAATGAAAAGTACTTGAACTGTGCGGCAATAAAGTCATATTCCCGTGTTTCCCGTGGTACAATGTCTGTGAGATCTAGTCCATCTCTCACCCGGGTAGTTCCATAAAGGCTGAGCCCCAGTAAACCCAGAAAAAGAAAAATAACCACAATCTGCAACAGAAAACGGAAATGCATTTGGGTTTAGGTTTCTGAAGAAACTAACAATTCATATTGGCACACTACAAAGCCAAGTTCAAAATCAACACCCATCAGTCTACTTTAAAGCTTTTATTTCTGATTTTTTTTTTTCATACACATACACACCACAAGGCTAAGCTAATTCGTGCTTTATTAAAGGAGCTCTGTATCATGGATGAGAAAATTATATCGTAATAAAGTTTAAAAGTGGCTTTAGCTTCACTATTCATAAGCTTACATTACTGAAAGTCACCAAAACCCTCACTGGTAACTTGTATTTGAACAGTATGTCTCTACAGCACTCGCAAGACAAACTTTTAGAGTATGAAATTAGTTGTAAAATTATTAAGAATTGTTATTCCAAAATAATTCTGTTTCTTCCTTATATTTAATACCACTGCCAGGATAATTTTATTACTGGGCAAGGCAGAAGTCTATTTTTGAAAAACAGGTAAACAGTTCCCTGATTACCTTAGCTTTTGGTTTTAGGAGGAACGGAGCATAATGCTTTTCTGCAAAAGATGAGAGTGTCCACTTCGTACAGGGTGGCTCAAGGCAATGCATGCTGGAGTCTGAGAACTGGGAAAGCAAATCCCTCGTTGAGCTTGTGCTTTCTGGGCTCTGGCAGCTAAGATTATCTTGCGTCACTGTAACTGGCTGCACAGATATTTCTGAACGAGGCTCTGCTGTGGTATAGTACACCTGCGTATGAGGATCGTATTCTGTGCGCAACTGCACTGTAGACTGCATTGTAATCTGAGTTTCATGTGCAAAACTGTGACTGCTGTACGGGGGTGGAGGACTGTAGCAAGTATTGTCATTTTCTGCATATGCTTGAGGCTCAACCTGAATCACTCGAGTGACACATGGACTGTAAGACAGGAGAAAAACATCCATTCACATTTAGACAGATCTTTATTTCAATGAGACTAGATAGGATAACCCGCTTCCATCTGAGATGGCTTTTACTACTATTAGATGGTTTGTATTAACTAAATATAATACTTCAATGCAAGTTTATTCTGCACCTTTAGGAAACACTTACATGATTCAAAGTGTAGGCCTCTGAGAATACATGCACATTTCTTATGCTCAAGAAAGAAGGAACCAGCATTCCTCTGAAGACACCGACATTTACCCACACCACACCATTAACTAAACATGCTGCAGGTCGATACCCAGGTAGCTGCACCCAGTCTGAATGCACAGTATGTATGTGAGTTTGCATCAACGTGCCCATGCTGGGAATTAAGCTATTTAGATCAGAATGTAAACACATGACATACTGAGTTCTTCTGTTTAGAACTATTAAAATAACTGTTAAATAATATTTGGGACTTCTGGATAAGATCTCAGACTTTTGGGAGGCAGGTTGAAACCACATGCCATACACTGACTGAATGTTTTAAAAATTAAGTAAACATATGCAAGGATTAATTCCTAGGAAGGATGGGCAACATGAAGAAACAAAATTACAGAAGTAACTGAAGTATTCCCTTTATTTTAGTCTACACAAGACATTAATAGATACCTGGTTTACAAAAATAAGTTTTATCAAAGACAAACCTCTTCCTGTAAATAAGAAATGACCAATTGATGATAGAAAATAGTATCAGAGGTTTTTCACCAAGTGGAAAAATCCTACAAAACCAAGAGGAATTCAGAATGTTGCCTACCTAAAAAAAACAAGCTCTCATTCACTGCATTTCTTCAGATGTAAATGAGCCCAAATTCAATTTTGATACGCATTTAGTGCAAGTTTAGATGAGGGAAGAAATGGAAGGTCTGATTGCCCTGTATTTCTGAGAATCAGGGCTCCAAAATTCAAGCACATGAGGCCATCCACTGAAATTATGACTGAATCAGAAAGCAGGAATCCTGGCTTGGGATCTATTGTTTCTAACCACTCCCTCAAAAACAAATTTAGGAATGTGCTTTCTCTCTTTGACATTAAAATTAAAATGTAAGCTCCTGAGTGGGTGTAAAAGGCTAAGATGACTGAAGGTGGATTCTCCACATCCTGGATATGACAGTAAGAGTGTGTAAGGAGTACACGTATAGAAATGTAGCTGGATCCTCTTTGTGGCAGGCAAAAGCAAAAACTAAGGTAGAAAACATGCTTAATTTCTAAGCAGTGGCTCCACTGAAGGCAGTAGACTCCTCCTTGCCCCACTCTATGCTCAGAGGAGGCTGTGTATCATGTAAGAGTTTATGTATACACTCTTCAGAATGGCAGTGTTACTATTCCAAATTAGTACTGCGGCTGTAACAGAAACTTTATCAAGCATTAGTCTGTAATGGTACTGACCATTCCTCATAGTCCTACGAAAAACTCAGCTAAGGGGAAATCATTTTATAGTTTATACATTATGCTTATCTATTTAAGTTTAAAGGCATAAAAAGCATAAAAATTAGCACACAGCAATTAATTGTAAGTAAGTCTTCTCAGTACCCTGAGTTAATGACAGTCTTCCAGGATTACCCAATAGTAGCACTGGACAGCTTGCAGCATCGCGTAATGTTCTAAAAATACTTGAAGATATTCCTAAACCATGGGTCTTTTATCTTCTTTTAAAAAACTGTCCTCCCAACAGTTGAACATACATATGAATCAAGGGAAAAGTGTGTGTGTGTGTGTGTGCGCGCGCGCGTGTGTGCGTGTGTGCGTGCGTGTGGAGAGAGAGAGAGAGAGACACACACAGACAGGCGTATTTTAACTTTCCTCCTCAGTCAGGTAAAAAACAAGGTAGCAAATGGAAGTTGGTCACTAGCAAAGAAATCATAACATACTGACCCCACTGCAGTGGAGACTTCCCACTCCTGACAAGGCATGGTAGCACTGACTGGTAACCACAAAAAGGATGCACCTCATACATCAACCTATCACATGTTCTCACCTTGTAAAACAGCAGAATATATCCAGTCTCCTGTCTTCTCGACGATAAAGGTCCATACTCAGGATAGCAGGAAAAATCAGCAGAACCATAGCAAAGTTGAACACCACCACAACTGCTGCCTAGAGATCAATCATAAGAGAAGTGATGTCATTACCAAGCTTCATGTCAGGCATCAGCTTTACGAAGCATAAAACTTCCTTACAGTTCTCAACTGCTCACTCATTTATCATGTCAACTTGTCAGATGCTTCCAAGCTTTTCCCTGAGGAAACTGGGAGATATACTTCTTTTGCATTCCCATTTCATTATGGTAGGCCTACTGTAGTTAATTAATTTATTTTAATAATAAACTTCATATTGTTTTAATACAACTGTGCCTGGAAATGTGGTGATGATTTCTGAAGTGAAAAAACAGAGTCAAAAAATCGTACTTTTGCATGAGATTCTGCTATATTTAGAGTCTCACAGTAAAAAAAAAATGGAAGCAAAAGCAAACCTGGAACTAAAATTGAAGTTCTCACATTTAAAAGATCTGAAGTAATTTAAGCATCACAATAACATTTAAGCACATTATTAAATCAGAGATGAAATAATGGTTTAAGTAAATTTTAATGAAACTGCTCTATTTAGTAAAGTATTACATACTTGTTGTACTCAAAATTCAAAAAGAGCAACATTTTGGGTTTATCAGGGATTATTTTTAAAGGAGAATCAAAATTAACCCAACATCACATAGCAATTCTACATCTAATATGCTTGTGTTTAATACAGCTTGATTAATGAGCCAGTCTACCAAAATCAGTCTTAAATTGGAACAAGAACACTTGGTTTAATTTGTAAAGTGAACATTAAATAATAAAAAAAAACAAACTCCCCGCCCACCGCCTTTCAAACCATACTTCAAACCCTTTCCCACACAGAGATTCCCAGAGAATCTCCATAAACATATGTGGTGCAGCATCTATCATTATTATTAATAGCATTTATTTGTAATGCAGAATTGTTAGAAGCACTAGCCATCACAAAGGGGAAGTCTGGGCACAGATGGGACTGGAAGATAGCTGTAAGAGTAGAAGAGGCAACAGGTAAAAAAGAAAAAGCCTGAAATCCTTATATTTTATCCATTAGATAAGCAGTATCAATCTCAATAGTAGCCCAATTTCATGTTAAGGAACTCACATAAACTATCAAGTGCCTCCACCTGCAAGTTCTGAAGTAACAACTACTTAGGTTAAAACAGTCATAAAAAAGAACAAAAGTTGGGCTACAAAAATTAAAAAAAAAACAAAAACAAACCTGATACAAAGAGGCCCTTTTTCCAAAATGAATGGCTGCTTTTGGTATTGAAAAATAAGGCCTCAAAACTGGCAGCTCAGAAAAGGTGATACCTAAAATCCATCTTTTAAAAATTCATTACTTCCATGTCAAATACACAATACAAATTACCTAAATAATACAATTTTTAATTTCTGTGAAATTTTTTATTTATCTGTGAAAACCAAAGTACTAACACACTGAATGATTTTTAGGGGTTTGAAACTGTCAAAGTATAATAAAAAGACTAGATACTGTTTTTTCTTTTCTGAAAATTACAGAATTAACCAGTTATGTAGCTATCTCCTAGTAACTTCAATCATAAGTATACAAAAGTGGTTTATTGGCGTTTCTCTTTTGTTGTCTTCAGCCTGCCTGAATCAAGATTTTCATCCTGCTGCTTGTCTGTAGGCCTAACTACTAAAAGAGAACTTACCTAGTACTTAAAGCCAAATTAGTATTTAGCCACCTTTGAGAGAAAAGAGCCAATGACTATTTCATGATTTATAAATACCCACACAGAAAGGTAAAGACTTTGAAATTAAGTGATTCCCTTTTGATCCTCTCCAAAATTAATTGAATCTGTCAGAAAAACAAATGGCTGCTGTTGCAAGCAAGGTGTTTGTTGGACCTAGATCATACAACTGCTTTCTTTATTGCTGCTAAACCAGAGAAGGTTGAATCACCCATATAACATAAATAATTAGCTGTGTCTAACTGAGATCTTCTATCAAGAATCAGTTAAAATTTATTGAGTTTTGGAAAAAACAGTTAAGGCCTAAGTCAGTAATTCTTACTCCTCCCAACATCGCTGCAAACCTAACAAGTCCTCTGTTCCTGCTCCATAAACTGCAAATACTTCATGCCTTATCAGTTCCTTCTGTAGACCCCAACATCCTTGAATCTCAAATGCCACTATACCTGAAAACTAATACTTCAAGTGTATGGTAGAGACACCATTAAAGTTATAGTCATATGTGATTTATTAGGAAGCATCGAAACTAATCCAACGACACAGAGTAAATCTGCCTGTTAACATGGCATCCCTTTTTAGAACTACTACATTTTTCATTGTGCCATTCTGATGTTGATGTACTAACCCTGCAACTAAAATATTTTTAAACAATGCTCTCTCTCCTGATTTGTACTTACATAGATCCCTAGTGCTTAACACCACGCTTCCTATATATTGTACACTGTCCTTCCTTCACCTACCTCCCCAGAATTTCAAGGATGTAATAGTTCTCAGTTTTCACAGTTAAATACAGAAAATACTGTTCTTGTATCAATTATAATTTGTTGTCCCATCAAAAACCCCCCAGTGACTTGATAAGAGGAGGGAAGGAAGAACTGTTGTGGAGTGACTCAATCTCTGACCTGATGCGCCAGTCACCACCTCCCCTCCCAATACCACACAGACATGTGGTGGCTGGGAATGGGAATGTATGAGAACGTGATCATAGCAGTACACACAGTCTGTAACAATTACTTTGATTAGAAAAACACAAAGAAAAAGCTGTGGTAGCAGTGCTTCCAGAGTACAGGCAACCTGTCAGCAGCACCCAAGCTGAGAGCACGCTTAGGATTTTGGGGGACAGGGCACCTTCTCTCACCCCTTTAAAGACAAATGGTCAAACTGAAAGGGCCCCAGACCTTTTCCTTAAGAAATCAACAAAGACAAGATTAGTCCTAGAAAGGATAAAATGGGGGCTACTTAGTGGTATAAAATGAAGGCATTCAATGAAATGAGATCAGAGAGTAGTAAAAAAACTTCCATTAATCAGAAAAAAATGTTGGTCACTTTCCTGAGAAAGATGCTCCACTTTTTGCATCTTTCCATAATGCACAGCCTAAAAATATTACTGCTGCTGCAACTGTTAACGGAGACAGAAGAATGGCAGTCTGTGCTGGAGGCAGCACAGGAGACATGAGCCAGGCTGGCAAGCTGGGGCCCTGCTGAAGGTATGTGCTGCTATGTGCCATTCCCGGCAGCCCACCCAAGGAGAATGAGTGTGCTGTATAGCCAGAGTTGATGAACAGAGGAGGAGGTCTGTCAAGGAAACTTCCACCCTACTGCTCTCTATCTGCAGCTCCCTCCTGCCAGCGTCCAGACCCTGATCCTCCTTTGCACACACACCCCACACACCCCCTTTCCCTTTGGCTTTAATTTTGCTTGTTAAATTTGCACGTCAGGAGCAGGGAAAGGTAAATGACATGGGTAAAAGGAGGGGGACAAACCACTTCAGCATAGTAAGATACCTGAATGAGCCTAAGAACTTACGTTCTTTCCCTCCACAAACCCACCACCACCACCTGGTAGTGCACTTTTACATTTAGGAAAAAAAACATCATGCTTACAGTGAGGGAAAAAAGTTACTGCTAAGTTATGGGGAAAAGTTCCACCCCTGCTCATTAGTGAATCTACAGCAGCCCTCTGCTGTTAGGGGGGAGAGTTTCTGGTGTATGCGACAGTTAGGTGAATTTTCCTCTTTCCCGGGCAGAACTATTCCATAACAGTCTCTGAACAGTCTGTCTGAGGGAAGAATTCAGCCCAGCAGTAGTTACACTCTGCCTTGCCTTGCCACTGCAAACTTCAAAAACTTTCAGTGGAGTTCTCCGATAATGTTCTCCTCCTCCACAATTTTAAGAAATGAAACACATCTGAAAACTCAGAACCCACTTCTTCAAAGTCCTGAGCACTCTAACAGGTGATTCTTGTGACTGAGTATGTGGGACATGTTCAGCATCTCAAAGCCCTAAAATGGCTTAAATACCCAGGGGCTAACAAGATCAAAAAATGAAAAAAAAATAAGATGGTAAAAAAGCTAAACCAGTTTCTATCTGCTTAATGGATTTAATTTTAAAAATCTCACCTTCAAAAGGATTTATTTCCATTTTTTGAAATGCATCAGAGCTAATCCTAAGAACTCCCAAGACAGCATCAGACTTGCAGTGTTTGAGTTCCATAAAGTAAATGAACAACTCAAGAGGTATCAATGAACTGCTTTAGCTGGCAGAACAGAACAGAGGCCAAGGAAGAAGAAAGCATTGATATGCAAAATGTGAGTTTCTAACTAAAACTTGGGCTGGCAGATGCAGGAAACCATTTATTCTCCTGCAGCAGCTGGGTTATTTTACAGATACTGGGCCTCAAAAGTTATAGAAACTTTGACAATTATCTTGCAATGTCTTAAGAAAAGTGAATGAAGAGCAAAACAAGGTCAAGAGCA